>NC_059447.1:8617500-8697500 GCF_905237065.1 Salmo salar
AGGTTAGTGAGCATAGCATTGCTATTGAGAAAGGCCACCGTAGGCAGACCTTGCTCTCAAGAGAAGACAGGCTATGTGCACACTGCCCACAAAATTAGGTGGAAACTGAGCTGCACTTCCTAACCTCCTGCCCAATGTATGACCATATTAGAGACGCATATTTCCCTCAGAATACACAGATACACAAAGAATTAGAAAACACATTTTGATAAACTCCCATATCTACTGGGTGAAATACCACTGTGCCATCACAGCAGCAAGATTTGTGACCTGTTGCAACAAGAAAAAGGCAACCAGTGAAGAACAAACACCACGGTAAAAAAAACATATATTTATATTTATGACATTTCTTTATTCTTTTGGAGCTTTTGTGAGTGTAATGTTTACTATTCAGTTTTATTGTTTATTTTACTTTTGTTTGTTATCTATTTGACTTGCTTTGGCAATGTAAACATATGTTTCCCATGCCAATAAAGCCCTGAAATTGGAGGGAGAGGGAGAGGGAGAGGGGGAGGGAGAGGGAGAGGGAGAGAGATGGGGGAAGGTTTTGGGGTAGAGATAGTCAGGACACGACAGAGGCCAAAACATTCCTGTTTGTCTCATTAGTCAGTCAGACAGTTAGTAGTACATTCCTGTTTGTCTCATTAGTAAGTCAGACAGACAGTTAGTAGTACATTCCTGTTTGTCTCATTAGTGAGTCAGTTAGTAGTACATTCCTGTTTGTCTCATTAGTCAGTCAGACAGTTAGTAGTACATTCCTGTTTGATTCATTAGTCTCATTAGTCAGTCAGACAGCTAGTAGTACATTCCTGTTTGTCTCAATAGTCAGACAGACAGTTAGTAGTACATTGCTGTTTGTCTCATTAGTCAGTCAGACAGTCAGTTAGTAGTACATTCCTGTTTGTCTCATTAGTCAGTCAGACAGTTAGTAGTACATTCCTGTTTGTCTCATTAGTCAGTCAGACAGTTAGTAGTACATTCCTGTTTGTCTCATTAGTCAGTCAGTCAGATAGTAGTACATTCCTGTTTGTCTCATTAGTCAGTCAGACAGTTAGTAGTACATTCCTGTTTGTCTCATTAGTCAGTCAGACAGACAGTTAGTAGTACATTCCTGTTTGTCTCATTAGTCAGTCAGACAGACAGTTAGTAGTACATTCCTGTTTGTCTCATTAGTCAGTCAGACAGTCAGTTAGTAGGACATTCCTGTTTGTCTCATTAGTCAGTCAGACAGTCAGTTAGTAGGACATTCCTGTTTGTCTCATTAGTCAGTCAGTCAGTCAGTTAGTAGTACATTCCTGTTTGTCTCATTAGACAGTCAGACAGTTAGTAGTACATTCCTATTTGTCTCATTAGTCAGTCAGACAGTTAGTAGTACATTCCTGTTTGTCTCATTAGTCAGACAGACAGTTAGTAGTACATTCCTGTTTGTCTCATTAGTCAGTCAGACACTCAGTTAGTAGTACATTCCTGTCTGTCTCATTAGCCAGTCAGTCAGACAGTTAGTAGTACATTCCTGTTTGTCTCATTAGTCAGTCAGTTAGTAGTACATTCCTGTTTGTCTCATTAGTCAGACAGACAGTTAGCAGTACATTCCTGTTTGTCTCATTAGTCAGTCAGTTAGTAGTACATTCCTGTTTGTCTCATTAGACAGACAGACAGTTAGTAGTACATTCCTGTTTGTCTCATTAGTCAGACAGACAGTTAGTAGTACATTCCTGTTTGTGTCACTAGTCAGACAGTCAGTTAGTAGTACATTCCTGTTTGTCTCATTAGTCAGTCAGTTAGTAGTACATTCCTGTTTGTCTCATTAGTCAGTCAGTTAGTATTACATTCCTGTTTGTCTCATTAGACAGTCAGTCAGTTAGTAGCACATTCCTGTTTGTCTCATTAGACAGACAGACAGTTAGTATTACATTCCTGTTTGTCTCATTAGACAGTCAGTCAGTTAGTAGTACATTCCTGTTTGTCTCATTAGACAGACAGACAGTTAGTAGTACATTCCTGTTTGTCTCATTAGTCAGTCAGTCAGATAGTAGTACATTCCTGTTTGTCTCATTAGTCAGTCAGACAGACAGTTAGTAGTACATTCCTGTTTGTCTCATTAGTCAGTCAGACAGTCAGTTAGTAGGACATTCCTGTTTGTCTCATTAGTCAGTCAGACAGTCAGTTAGTAGGACATTCCTGTTTGTCTCATTAGTCAGTCAGACAGTTAGTAGTACATTCCTGTTTGTGTCATTAGTCAGTCAGACAGTTAGTAGTACATTCCTGTTTGTCTCATTAGACAGTCAGTCAGTTAGTAGTACATTCCTGTTTGTCTCATTAGTCAGACAGACAGTTAGTAGTACATTCCTGTTTGTCTCATTAGTCAGTCAGTTAGTAGTACATTCCTGTCTGTCTCATTAGTCAGTCAGTCAGACAGTTAGTAGTACATTCCTGTTTGTCTCATTAGTCAGTCAGTCAGTCAGTTAGTAGTACATTCCTGTTTGTCTCATTAGTCATTCAGTTAGTAGTACATTCCTGTTTGTCTCGTTAGACAGTCAGACAGTTAGTAGTACATTCCTGTTTGTCTCATTAGTCAGTCAGTCAGTCAGTTAGTAGTACATTCCTGTTTGTCTCATTAGTCAGTCAGTCAGTCAGTTAGTAGTACATTCCTGTTTATCTCAAGTGGACAATCTGACAGTTAGTAGTACATTCCTGTTTGTCTCATTAGTCAGTCAGACAGACAGTTAGTAGTACATTCCTGTTTGTCTCATTAGTCAGACAGACAGTTAGTAGTACATTCCAGTTTGTCTCATTAGACAGTCAGACAGTTAGTAGTACATTCCTGTTTGTCTCATTAGTCAGTCAGACAGTTAGTAGTACATTCCTGTTTGTCTCATTAGTCAGTCAGACAGACAGTTAGTAGTACATTCCTGTTTGTCTCATTAGTCAGTCAGACAGACAGTTAGTAGTACATTCCTGTTTGTCTCATTAGTCAGTCAGACAGTCCGTTAGTAGGACATTCCTGTTTGTCTCATTAGTCAGTCAGACAGTCAGTTAGTAGTACATTCCTGTTTGTCTCATTAGTCAGTCAGTTAGTTAGTATTACATTCCTGTTTGTCTCATTAGACAGTCAGTCAGTTAGTAGTACATTCCTGTTTGTCTCATTAGTCAGTCAGACAGTTAGTAGTACATTCCTGTTTGTCTCATTAGTCAGTCAGACAGTTAGTAGTACATTCCTGTTTGTCTCATTAGTCAGTCAGACAGTTAGTAGTACATTCCTGTTTGTCTCATTAGTCAGACAGACAGTTAGTAGTACATTCCTGTTTGTGTCACTAGTCAGACAGTCAGTTAGTAGTACATTCCTGTTTGTCTCATTAGTCAGTCAGTTAGTAGTACATTCCTGTTTGTCTCATTAGTCAGTCAGTTAGTATTACATTCCTGTTTGTCTCATTAGACAGTCAGTCAGTTAGTAGCACATTCCTGTTTGTCTCATTAGACAGACAGACAGTTAGTATTACATTCCTGTTTGTCTCATTAGACAGTCAGTCAGTTAGTAGTACATTCCTGTTTGTCTCATTAGACAGACAGACAGTTAGTAGTACATTCCTGTTTGTCTCATTAGTCAGTCAGTCAGATAGTAGTACATTCCTGTTTGTCTCATTAGTCAGTCAGACAGACAGTTAGTAGTACATTCCTGTTTGTCTCATTAGTCAGTCAGACAGTCAGTTAGTAGGACATTCCTGTTTGTCTCATTAGTCAGTCAGACAGTCAGTTAGTAGGACATTCCTGTTTGTCTCATTAGTCAGTCAGACAGTTAGTAGTACATTCCTGTTTGTGTCATTAGTCAGTCAGACAGTTAGTAGTACATTCCTGTTTGTCTCATTAGACAGTCAGTCAGTTAGTAGTACATTCCTGTTTGTCTCATTAGTCAGACAGACAGTTAGTAGTACATTCCTGTTTGTCTCATTAGTCAGTCAGTTAGTAGTACATTCCTGTCTGTCTCATTAGTCAGTCAGTCAGACAGTTAGTAGTACATTCCTGTTTGTCTCATTAGTCAGTCAGTCAGTCAGTTAGTAGTACATTCCTGTTTGTCTCATTAGTCATTCAGTTAGTAGTACATTCCTGTTTGTCTCGTTAGACAGTCAGACAGTTAGTAGTACATTCCTGTTTGTCTCATTAGTCAGTCAGTCAGTCAGTTAGTAGTACATTCCTGTTTGTCTCATTAGTCAGTCAGTCAGTCAGTTAGTAGTACATTCCTGTTTATCTCAAGTGGACAATCTGACAGTTAGTAGTACATTCCTGTTTGTCTCATTAGTCAGTCAGACAGACAGTTAGTAGTACATTCCTGTTTGTCTCATTAGTCAGACAGACAGTTAGTAGTACATTCCAGTTTGTCTCATTAGACAGTCAGACAGTTAGTAGTACATTCCTGTTTGTCTCATTAGTCAGTCAGACAGTTAGTAGTACATTCCTGTTTGTCTCATTAGTCAGTCAGACAGACAGTTAGTAGTACATTCCTGTTTGTCTCATTAGTCAGTCAGACAGACAGTTAGTAGTACATTCCTGTTTGTCTCATTAGTCAGTCAGACAGTCCGTTAGTAGGACATTCCTGTTTGTCTCATTAGTCAGTCAGACAGTCAGTTAGTAGTACATTCCTGTTTGTCTCATTAGTCAGTCAGTTAGTTAGTATTACATTCCTGTTTGTCTCATTAGACAGTCAGTCAGTTAGTAGTACATTCCTGTTTGTCTCATTAGTCAGTCAGACAGTTAGTAGTACATTCCTGTTTGTCTCATTAGTCAGTCAGACAGTTAGTAGTACATTCCTGTTTGTCTCATTAGTCAGTCAGACAGTTAGTAGTACATTCCTGTTTGTCTCATTAGACAGTCAGACAGTTAGTAGTACATTCCTGTTTGTCTCATTAGTCAGTCAGACAGACAGTTAGTAGTACATTCCTGTTTGTCTCATTAGTCAGACAGACAGTTAGTAGTACATTCCTGTTTGTCTCATTAGTCAGTCAGACAGTTAGTAGTACATTCCTGTTTGTCTCCTTAGTCAGTCAGACAGTTAGTAGTACATTCCTGTTTGTCTCATTAGACAGTCAGACAGTTAGTTGTACATTCCTGTTTGTCTCATTAGTCAGTCAGTCAGTCACTTAGTAGTACATTCCTGTTTTTCTCATTAGTCAGTCAGTCAGTCAGTTAGTAGTACATTCCTGTTTGTCTCATTAGACAATCAGACAGTTAGTAGTACATTCCTGTTTGTCTCATTAGTCAGTCAGACAGACAGTTAGTAGTACATTCCTGTTTGTCTCATTAGTCAGTCAGTCAGACAGTTAGTAGTACATTCCTGTTTGTCTCATTAGTCAGTCAGACAGACAGTTAGTAGTACATTCCTGTTTGTCTCATTAGTCAGACAGACCGTTAGTAGTACATTCCTGTTTGTCTCATTAGACAGTCAGACAGTTAGTAGTACATTCCTGTTTGTCTCATTAGTCAGTCAGACAGTTAGTAGTACATTCCTGTTTGTCTCATTAGTCAGTCAGACAGACAGTTAGTAGTACATTCCTGTTTGTCTCATTAGTCAGTCAGACAGACAGTTAGTAGTACATTCCTGTTTGTCTCATTAGTCAGTCAGACAGTCAGATAGTAGGACATTCCTGTTTGTCTCATTAGTCAGTCAGACAGTCAGTTAGTAGGACATTCCTGTTTGTCTCATTAGTCAGTCAGACAGTTAGTAGTACATTCCTGTTTGTCTCATTAGTCAGTCAGACAGTTAGTAGTACATTCCTGTTTGTCTCATTAGACAGTCAGTCAGTTAGTAGTACATTCCTGTTTGTCTCATTAGTCAGACAGACAGTTAGTAGTACATTCCTGTTTGTCTCATTAGTCAGACAGACAGTTAGTAGTACATTCCTGTTTGTCTCATTAGTCAGTCAGTCAGTCAGTTAGTAGTACATTCCTGTTTGTCTCATTAGTCACACAGAAAGTTAGTAGTACATTCCTGTTTGTCTCATTAGTCAGTCAGTTAGTTAGTATTACATTCCTGTTTGTCTCATTAGTAAATCAGTCAGACAGTTAGTAGTACATTCCTGTTTGTCTCATTAGTCAGTCAGACAGACAGTTAGTAGTACATTCCTGTTTGTCTCATTAGTCAGACAGACAGTTAGTAGTACATTCCTGTTTGTCTCATTAGACAGTCAGACAGTTAGTAGTACATTCCTGTTTGTCTCATTAGTCAGTCAGACAGTTAGTAGTACATTCCTGTTTGTCTCATTAGTCAGTCAGACAGACAGTTAGTAGTACATTCCTGTTTGTCTCATTAGTCAGTCAGACAGACAGTTAGTAGTACATTCCTGTTTGTCTCATTAGTCAGTCAGACAGTCAGTTAGTAGGACATTCCTGTTTGTCTCATTTGACATACAGACAGTTAGTAGTACATTCCTGTTTGTCTCATTAGTCAGTCAGTCAGTTAGTAGTACATTCCTGTTTGTCTCATTAGTCAGTCAGACAGTTAGTAGTACATTCCTGTTTGTCTCATTAGTCAGTCAGACAGACAGACAGTTAGTAGTACATTCCTGTTTGTCTCATTAGTCAGTCAGACAGACAGTTAGTAGTACATTCCTGTTTGTCTCATTAGTCAGTCAGACAGTCAGTTAGTAGGACATTCCTGTTTGTCTCATTAGTCAGTCAGACAGTCAGTTAGTAGGACATTCCTGTTTGTCTCATTAGTCAGTCAGACAGCTAGTAGTACATTCCTGTTTGTCTCATTAGTCAGTCAGACAGTTAGTAGTACATTCCTGTTTGTCTCATTAGACAGTCAGTCAGTTAGTAGTACATTCCTGTTTGTCTAATTAGTCAGACAGACAGTTAGTAGTACATTCCTGTGGGTCTCATTAGTCAGACAGAGAGTTAGTAGTACATTCCTGTTTGTCTCATTAGTCAGACAGACAGTTAGTAGTATATTCCTGTTGGTCTCATTAGTCAGTCAGACAGTTAGTAGTACATTCCTGTTTGTCTCATTAGTCAGTCAGACAGACAGTTAGTAGTACATTCCTGTTTGTCTCATTAGACAGTCAGACAGTTAGTAGTACATTCCTGTCTGTCTCATTAGTCACACAGACAGTTAGTAGTACATTCCTGTTTGTCTCATTAGTCAGTCAGTCAGTCAGTTAGTAGTACATTCCTGTTTGTCTCATTAGTCAGTCAGTCAGTCAGTTAGTAGTAGATTCCTGTTTGTCTCATTAGACAATCAGACAGTTAGTAGTACATTCCTGTTTGTCTCATTAGACAGTCAGACAGTTAGTAGTACATTCCTGTTTGTCTCATTAGTCAGTCAGTCAGTCAGTTAGTAGTACATTCCTGTTTGTCTCATTAGTCAGTTAGACAGACAGTTAGTAGTACATTCCTGTTTGTCTCATTAGTCAGACAGACAGTTAGTAGTACATTCCTGTTTGTCTCATTAGACAGTCAGATAGTTAGTAGTACATTCCTGTTTGTCTCATTAGTCAGTCAGACAGTTAGTAGTACATTCCTGTTTGTCTCATTAGTCAGTCAGACAGACAGTTAGTAGTACATTCCTGTTTGTCTCATTAGTCAGTCAGACAGACAGTTAGTAGTACATTCCTGTTTGTCTCATTAGTCAGTCAGACAGTCAGTTAGTAGGACATTCCTTTTTGTCTCATTAGTCAGTCAGACAGTCAGTTAGTAGTACATTCCTGTTTGTCTCATTAGTCAGTCAGTTAGTTAGTATTACATTCCTGTTTGTCTCATTAGACAGTCAGTCAGTTAGTAGTACATTCCTGTTTGTCTCATTAGTCAGTCAGACAGTTAGTAGTACATTCCTGTTTGTCTCATTAGTCAGTCAGACAGTTAGTAGTACATTCCTGTTTGTCTCATTAGTCAGACAGACAGTTAGTAGTATATTCCTGTTGGTCTCATTAGTCAGTCAGACAGTTAGTAGTACATTCCTGTTTGTCTCATTAGACAGTCAGACAGTTAGTAGTACATTCCTGTCTGTCTCATTAGTCACACAGTCAGTTAGTAGTACATTCCTGTTTGTCTCATTAGTCAGTCAGACAGACAGTTAGTAGTACATTCCTGTTTGTCTCATTAGTCAGACAGACAGTTAGTAGTACATTCCTGTTTGTCTCATTAGACAGTCAGATAGTTAGTAGTACATTCCTGTTTGTCTCATTAGTCAGTCAGACAGACAGTTAGTAGTACATTCCTGTTTGTCTCATTAGTCAGACAGACAGTTAGTAGTACATTCCTGTTTGTCTCATTAGACAGTCAGATAGTTAGTAGTACATTCCTGTTTGTCTCATTAGTCAGTCAGACAGTTAGTAGTACATTCCTGTTTGTCTCATTAGTCAGTCAGACAGACAGTTAGTAGTACATTCCTGTTTGTCTCATTAGTCAGTCAGACAGACAGTTAGTAGTACATTCCTGTTTGTCTCATTAGTCAGTCAGACAGTCAGTTAGTAGGACATTCCTTTTTGTCTCATTAGTCAGTCAGACAGTCAGTTAGTAGTACATTCCTGTTTGTCTCATTAGTCAGTCAGTTAGTTAGTATTACATTCCTGTTTGTCTCATTAGACAGTCAGTCAGTTAGTAGTACATTCCTGTTTGTCTCATTAGTCAGTCAGACAGTTAGTAGTACATTCCTGTTTGTCTCATTAGTCAGTCAGACAGTTAGTAGTACATTCCTGTTTGTCTCATTAGTCAGACAGACAGTTAGTAGTATATTCCTGTTGGTCTCATTAGTCAGTCAGACAGTTAGTAGTACATTCCTGTTTGTCTCATTAGACAGTCAGACAGTTAGTAGTACATTCCTGTCTGTCTCATTAGTCACACAGACAGTTAGTAGTACATTCCTGTTGGTCTCATTAGTCAGACAGACAGTTAGTAGTACATTCCTGTTTGTCTCATTAGTCAGTCAGTCAGTCAGTTAGTAGTACATTCCTGTTTGTCTCATTAGTCACACAGACAGTTAGTAGTACATTCCTGTTTGTCTCATTAGTCAGTCAGTTAGTTAGTATTACATTCCTGTTTGTCTCATTAGACAGTCAGTCAGTTAGTAGTACATTCTTGTTTGTCTCATTAGTCAGTCAGACAGTTAGTAGTACATTCCTGTTTGTCTCATTAGTCAGTCAGACAGTTAGTAGTACATTCCTGTTTGTCTCATTAGTGAGTCAGACAGTTAGTAGTACATTCCTGTTTGTCTCATTAGACAGTCAGACAGTTAGTAGTACATTCCTGTTTGTCTCATTAGTCAGTCAGACAGACAGTTAGTAGTACATTCCTGTTTGTCTCATTAGTCAGTCAGACAGTTAGTAGTACATTCCTGTTTGTCTCATTAGACAGTCAGACATTTAGTAGTACATTCCTGTTTGTCTCATTAGTCAGTCAGTCAGTCAGTTAGTAGTACATTCCTGTTTGTATCATTAGTCAGTCAGTCAGTCAGTTAGTAGTACATTCCTGTTTGTCTCATTAGACAATCAGACAGTTAGTAGTACATTCCTGTTTGTCTCATTAGACAGTCAGACAGTTAGTAGTACATTCCTGTTTGTCTCATTAGTCAGTCAGTCAGTCAGTTAGTAGTACATTCCTGTTTGTCTCATTAGTCAGTCAGACAGTTAGTAGTACATTCCTGTTTGTCTCATTAGACAGTCAGACATTTAGTAGTACATTCCTGTTTGTCTCATTAGTCAGTCAGTCAGTCAGTTAGTAGTACATTCCTGTTTGTCTCATTAGTCAGTCAGTCAGTCAGTCAGTTAGTAGTACATTCCTGTTTGTCTCATTAGACAATCAGACAGTTAGTAGTACATTCCTGTTTGTCTCATTAGACAGTCAGACAGTTAGTAGTACATTCCTGTTTGTCTCATTAGTCAGTCAGTCAGTCAGTTAGTAGTACATTCCTGTTTGTCTCATTAGTCAGTCAGTCAGTCAGTTAGTAGTACATTCCTGTTTATCTCAAGTGGACAATCTGACAGTTAGTAGTACATTCCTGTTTGTCTCATTAGTCAGTCAGACAGACAGTTAGTAGTACATTCCTGTTTGTCTCATTAGTCAGACAGACAGTTAGTAGTACATTCCAGTTTGTCTCATTAGACAGTCAGACAGTTAGTAGTACATTCCTGTTTGTCTCATTAGTCAGTCAGACAGACAGTTAGTAGTACATTCCTGTTTGTCTCATTAGTCAGTCAGACAGTCCGTTAGTAGGACATTCCTGTTTGTCTCATTAGTCAGTCAGACAGTCAGTTAGTAGTACATTCCTGTTTGTCTCATTAGTCAGTCAGTTAGTTAGTATTACATTCCTGTTTGTCTCATTAGACAGTCAGTCAGTTAGTAGTACATTCCTGTTTGTCTCCTTAGTCAGTCAGACAGTTAGTAGTACATTCCTGTTTGTCTCATTAGACAGTCAGACAGTTAGTAGTACATTCCTGTTAGTCTCATTAGTCAGTCAGACAGTTAGTAGTACATTCCTGTTTGTCTCATTAGTCAGTCAGACAGACAGTTAGTAGTACATTCCTGTTTGTCTCATTAGTCAGTCAGACAGTTAGTAGTACATTCCTGTTTGTCTCATTAGTCAGTCAGACAGACAGTTAGTAGTACATTCCTGTTTGTCTCATTAGTCAGACAGACAGTTAGTAGTACATTCCTGTTTGTCTCATTAGACAGTCAGACAGTTAGTAGTACATTCCTGTTTGTCTCATTAGTCAGTCAGTTAGTAGTACATTCCTGTTTGTCTCATTAGTCAGACAGACAGTTAGTAGTACATTCCTGTTTGTCTCATTAGTCAGTCAGACAGTTAGTAGTACATTCCTGTTTGTCTCATTAGTCAGTCAGACAGACAGTTAGTAGTACATTCCTGTTTGTCTCATTAGTCAGTCAGACAGACAGTTAGTAGTACATTCCTGTTTGTCTCATTAGTCAGTCAGACAGTCAGTTAGTAGGACATTCCTGTTTGTCTCATTAGTCAGTCAGACAGTCAGTTAGTAGGACATTCCTGTTTGTCTCATTAGTCAGTCAGACAGTTAGTAGTACATTCCTGTTTGTCTCATTAGTCAGTCAGACAGTTAGTAGTACATTCCTGTTTGTCTCATTAGACAGTCAGTCAGTTAGTAGTACATTCCTGTTTGTCTCATTAGTCAGACAGACAGTTAGTAGTACATTCCTGTTTGTCTCATTAGTCAGACAGACAGTTAGTAGTACAATCCTGTTTGTCTCATTAGTCAGACAGACAGACAGTTAGTAGTACATTCCTGTTTGTCTCATTAGACAGTCAGACAGTTAGTAGTACATTCCTGTCTGTCTCATTAGTCACACAGACAGTTAGTAGTACATTCCTGTTGGTCTCATTAGTCACACAGACAGTTAGTAGTACATTCCTGTTTGTCTCATTAGTCAGACAGACAGTTAGTAGTACATTCCTGTTGGTCTCATTAGTCAGACAGACAGTTAGTAGTACATTCCTGTTTGTCTCATTAGTCAGACAGACAGTTAGTAGTACATTTCTGTTGGTCTCATTAGTCAGTCAGACAGTTAGTAGTACATTCCTGTTTGTCTCATTAGTCAGTCAGACAGACAGTTAGTAGTACATTCCTGTTTGTCTCATTAGTCAGTCAGACAGTTAGTAGTACATTCCTGTTTGTCTCATTAGTCAGACAGACAGTTAGTAGTACATTCCTGTTGGTCTCATTAGTCAGACAGACAGTTAGTAGTACATTCCTGTTTGTCTCATTAGTCAGACAGACAGTTAGTAGTACATTCCTGTTGGTCTCATTAGTCAGTCAGACAGTTAGTAGTACATTCCTGTTTGTCTCATTAGTCAGTCAGACAGACAGTTAGTAGTACATTCCTGTTTGTCTCATTAGACAGTCAGACAGTTAGTAGTACATTCCTGTTAGTCTCATTAGTCAGTCAGACAGTTAGTAGTACATTCCTGTTTGTCTCATTAGTCAGTCAGACAGACAGTTAGTAGTAAATTCCTGTTTGTCTCATTAGTCAGTCAGACAGTTAGTAGTACATTCCTGTTTGTCTCATTAGTCAGTCAGACAGACAGTTAGTAGTACATTCCTGTTTGTCTCATTAGTCAGACAGACAGTTAGTAGTACATTCCTGTTTGTCTCATTAGACAGTCAGACAGTTAGTAGTACATTCCTGTTTGTCTCATTAGTCAGTCAGTTAGTAGTACATTCCTGTTTGTCTCATTAGTCAGACAGACAGTTAGTAGTACATTCCTGTTTGTCTCATTAGTCAGTCAGACAGTCAGTTAGTAGTACATTCCTGTTTGTCTCATTAGTCAGTCAGACAGTTAGTAGTACATTCCTGTTTGTCTCATTAGTCAGTCAGTTAGTAGTACAATCCTGTTTGTCTCATTAGTCAGTCAGTTAGTAGTACATTCCTGTTTGTCTCATTAGACAGTCAGACAGTTAGTAGTACATTCCTGTCTGTCTCATTAGTCACACAGACAGTTAGTAGTACATTCCTGTTGGTCTCATTAGTCACACAGACAGTTAGTAGTACATTCCTGTTTGTCTCATTAGTCAGACAGACAGTTAGTAGTACATTCCTGTTGGTCTCATTAGTCAGACAGACAGTTAGTAGTACATTCCTGTTTGTCTCATTAGTCAGACAGACAGTTAGTAGTACATTTCTGTTGGTCTCATTAGTCAGTCAGACAGTTAGTAGTACATTCCTGTTTGTCTCATTAGTCAGTCAGACAGACAGTTAGTAGTACATTCCTGTTTGTCTCATTAGTCAGTCAGACAGTTAGTAGTACATTCCTGTTTGTCTCATTAGTCAGACAGACAGTTAGTAGTACATTCCTGTTGGTCTCATTAGTCAGACAGACAGTTAGTAGTACATTCCTGTTTGTCTCATTAGTCAGACAGACAGTTAGTAGTACATTCCTGTTGGTCTCATTAGTCAGTCAGACAGTTAGTAGTACATTCCTGTTTGTCTCATTAGTCAGTCAGACAGACAGTTAGTAGTACATTCCTGTTTGTCTCATTAGACAGTCAGACAGTTAGTAGTACATTCCTGTTAGTCTCATTAGTCAGTCAGACAGTTAGTAGTACATTCCTGTTTGTCTCATTAGTCAGTCAGACAGACAGTTAGTAGTACATTCCTGTTTGTCTCATTAGTCAGTCAGACAGTTAGTAGTACATTCCTGTTTGTCTCATTAGTCAGTCAGACAGACAGTTAGTAGTACATTCCTGTTTGTCTCATTAGTCAGACAGACAGTTAGTAGTACATTCCTGTTTGTCTCATTAGTCAGTCAGACAGTCAGTTAGTAGTACATTCCTGTTTGTCTCATTAGTCAGTCAGACAGTTAGTAGTACATTCCTGTTTGTCTCATTAGTCAGTCAGTTAGTAGTACAATCCTGTTTGTCTCATTAGTCAGTCAGTTAGTAGTACATTCCTGTTTGTCTCATTAGTCAGTCAGACAGTTAGTAGTACATTCCTGTTTGTCTCATTAGTCAGACAGACAGTTAGTAGTACATTCCTGTTTGTCTCATTAGTCAGTCAGACAGTTAGTAGTACATTCCTGTTTGTCTCATTAGTCAGACAGACAGTTAGTAGTACATTCCTGTTTGTCTCATTAGTCAGTCAGTAAGTTAGTAGTACATTCCTGTTTGTCTCATTAGTCAGTCAGACAGTTAGTAGTACATTCCTGTTTGTCTCATTAGACAGTCAGACAGTTAGTAGTACATTCCTGTTTGTCTCATTAGTCAGTCAGACAGACAGTTAGTAGTACATTCCTGTTTGTCTCATTAGTCAGTCAGACAGTTAGTAGTACATTCCTGTTTGTCTCATTAGTCAGTCAGACAGACAGTTAGTAGTACATTCCTGTTTGTCTCATTAGTCAGACAGACAGTTAGTAGTACATTCCTGTTTGTCTCATTAGACAGTCAGACAGTTAGTAGTACATTCCTGTTTGTCTCATTAGTCAGTCAGTTAGTAGTACATTCCTGTTTGTCTCATTAGTCAGACAGACAGTTAGTAGTACATTCCTGTTTGTCTCATTAGTCAGTCAGACAGTCAGTTAGTAGTACATTCCTGTTTGTCTCATTAGTCAGTCAGACAGTTAGTAGTACATTCCTGTTTGTCTCATTAGTCAGTCAGTTAGTAGTACATTCCTGTTTGTCTCATTAGTCAGTCAGTTAGTAGTACATTCCTGTTTGTCTCATTAGTCAGTCAGACAGTTAGTAGTACATTCCTGTTTGTTTCATTAGTCAGACAGACAGTTAGTAGTACATTCCTGTTTGTCTCATTAGTCAGTCAGACAGTTAGTAGTACATTCCTGTTTGTCTCATTAGTCAGACAGACAGTTAGTAGTACATTCCTGTTTGTCTCATTAGTCAGTCAGACAGTTAGTAGTACATTCCTGTTTGTCTCATTAGTCAGTCAGACAGTTAGTAGTACATTCCTGTTTGTCTCATTAGTGAGTCAGACAGTTAGTAGTACATTCCTGTTTGTCTCATTAGACAGTCAGACAGTTAGTAGTACATTCATGTTTGTCTCATTAGTCAGTCAGACAGACAGTTAGTAGTACATTCCTGTTTGTATCATTAGTCAGTCAGTCAGTCAGTTAGTAGTACATTCCTGTTTGTCTCATTAGACAATCAGACAGTTAGTAGTACATTCCTGTTTGTCTCATTAGACAGTCAGACAGTTAGTAGTACATTCCTGTTTGTCTCATTAGTCAGTCAGTCAGTCAGTTAGTAGTACATTCCTGTTTGTCTCATTAGTCAGTCAGACAGTTAGTAGTACATTCCTGTTTGTCTCATTAGACAGTCAGACATTTAGTAGTACATTCCTGTTTGTCTCATTAGTCAGTCAGTCAGTCAGTTAGTAGTACATTCCTGTTTGTCTCATTAGTCAGTCAGTCAGTCAGTCAGTTAGTAGTACATTCCTGTTTGTCTCATTAGACAATCAGACAGTTAGTAGTACATTCCTGTTTGTCTCATTAGACAGTCAGACAGTTAGTAGTACATTCCTGTTTGTCTCATTAGTCAGTCAGTCAGTCAGTTAGTAGTACATTCCTGTTTGTCTCATTAGTCAGTCAGTCAGTCAGTTAGTAGTACATTCCTGTTTATCTCAAGTGGACAATCTGACAGTTAGTAGTACATTCCTGTTTGTCTCATTAGTCAGTCAGACAGACAGTTAGTAGTACATTCCTGTTTGTCTCATTAGTCAGTCAGACAGTTAGTAGTACATTCCTGTTTGTCTCATTAGTGAGTCAGACAGTTAGTAGTACATTCCTGTTTGTCTCATTAGACAGTCAGACAGTTAGTAGTACATTCATGTTTGTCTCATTAGTCAGTCAGACAGACAGTTAGTAGTACATTCCTGTTTGTCTCATTAGTCAGTCAGACAGTTAGTAGTACATTCCTGTTTGTCTCATTAGACAGTCAGACATTTAGTAGTACATTCCTGTTTGTCTCATTAGTCAGTCAGTCAGTCAGTTAGTAGTACATTCCTGTTTGTATCATTAGTCAGTCAGTCAGTCAGTTAGTAGTACATTCCTGTTTGTCTCATTAGACAATCAGACAGTTAGTAGTACATTCCTGTTTGTCTCATTAGACAGTCAGACAGTTAGTAGTACATTCCTGTTTGTCTCATTAGTCAGTCAGTCAGTCAGTTAGTAGTACATTCCTGTTTGTCTCATTAGTCAGTCAGACAGTTAGTAGTACATTCCTGTTTGTCTCATTAGTCAGACAGACAGTTAGTAGTACATTCCTGTTTGTCTCATTAGTCAGACAGACAGTTAGTAGTACATTTCTGTTGGTCTCATTAGTCAGTCAGACAGTTAGTAGTACATTCCTGTTTGTCTCATTAGTCAGTCAGACAGACAGTTAGTAGTACATTCCTGTTTGTCTCATTAGTCAGTCAGACAGTTAGTAGTACATTCCTGTTTGTCTCATTAGTCAGACAGACAGTTAGTAGTACATTCCTGTTGGTCTCATTAGTCAGACAGACAGTTAGTAGTACATTCCTGTTTGTCTCATTAGTCAGACAGACAGTTAGTAGTACATTCCTGTTGGTCTCATTAGTCAGTCAGACAGTTAGTAGTACATTCCTGTTTGTCTCATTAGTCAGTCAGACAGACAGTTAGTAGTACATTCCTGTTTGTCTCATTAGACAGTCAGACAGTTAGTAGTACATTCCTGTTAGTCTCATTAGTCAGTCAGACAGTTAGTAGTACATTCCTGTTTGTCTCATTAGTCAGTCAGACAGACAGTTAGTAGTACATTCCTGTTTGTCTCATTAGTCAGTCAGACAGTTAGTAGTACATTCCTGTTTGTCTCATTAGTCAGTCAGACAGACAGTTAGTAGTACATTCCTGTTTGTCTCATTAGTCAGACAGACAGTTAGTAGTACATTCCTGTTTGTCTCATTAGACAGTCAGACAGTTAGTAGTACATTCCTGTTTGTCTCATTAGTCAGTCAGTTAGTAGTACATTCCTGTTTGTCTCATTAGTCAGACAGACAGTTAGTAGTACATTCCTGTTTGTCTCATTAGTCAGTCAGACAGTCAGTTAGTAGTACATTCCTGTTTGTCTCATTAGTCAGTCAGACAGTTAGTAGTACATTCCTGTTTGTCTCATTAGTCAGTCAGTTAGTAGTACAATCCTGTTTGTCTCATTAGTCAGTCAGTTAGTAGTACATTCCTGTTTGTCTCATTAGACAGTCAGACAGTTAGTAGTACATTCCTGTCTGTCTCATTAGTCACACAGACAGTTAGTAGTACATTCCTGTTGGTCTCATTAGTCACACAGACAGTTAGTAGTACATTCCTGTTTGTCTCATTAGTCAGACAGACAGTTAGTAGTACATTCCTGTTGGTCTCATTAGTCAGACAGACAGTTAGTAGTACATTCCTGTTTGTCTCATTAGTCAGACAGACAGTTAGTAGTACATTTCTGTTGGTCTCATTAGTCAGTCAGACAGTTAGTAGTACATTCCTGTTTGTCTCATTAGTCAGTCAGACAGACAGTTAGTAGTACATTCCTGTTTGTCTCATTAGTCAGTCAGACAGTTAGTAGTACATTCCTGTTTGTCTCATTAGTCAGACAGACAGTTAGTAGTACATTCCTGTTGGTCTCATTAGTCAGACAGACAGTTAGTAGTACATTCCTGTTTGTCTCATTAGTCAGACAGACAGTTAGTAGTACATTCCTGTTGGTCTCATTAGTCAGTCAGACAGTTAGTAGTACATTCCTGTTTGTCTCATTAGTCAGTCAGACAGACAGTTAGTAGTACATTCCTGTTTGTCTCATTAGACAGTCAGACAGTTAGTAGTACATTCCTGTTAGTCTCATTAGTCAGTCAGACAGTTAGTAGTACATTCCTGTTTGTCTCATTAGTCAGTCAGACAGACAGTTAGTAGTACATTCCTGATTGTCTCATTAGTCAGTCAGACAGTTAGTAGTACATTCCTGTTTGTCTCATTAGTCAGTCAGACAGACAGTTAGTAGTACATTCCTGTTTGTCTCATTAGTCAGACAGACAGTTAGTAGTACATTCCTGTTTGTCTCATTAGACAGTCAGACAGTTAGTAGTACATTCCTGTTTGTCTCATTAGTCAGTCAGTTAGTAGTACATTCCTGTTTGTCTCATTAGTCAGACAGACAGTTAGTAGTACATTCCTGTTTGTCTCATTAGTCAGTCAGACAGTCAGTTAGTAGTACATTCCTGTTTGTCTCATTAGTCAGTCAGACAGTTAGTAGTACATTCCTGTTTGTCTCATTAGTCAGTCAGTTAGTAGTACAATCCTGTTTGTCTCATTAGTCAGTCAGTTAGTAGTACATTCCTGTTTGTCTCATTAGTCAGTCAGACAGTTAGTAGTACATTCCTGTTTGTCTCATTAGTCAGACAGACAGTTAGTAGTACATTCCTGTTTGTCTCATTAGTCAGTCAGACAGTTAGTAGTACATTCCTGTTTGTCTCATTAGTCAGACAGACAGTTAGTAGTACATTCCTGTTTGTCTCATTAGTCAGTCAGTAAGTTAGTAGTACATTCCTGTTTGTCTCATTAGTCAGTCAGACAGTTAGTAGTACATTCCTGTTTGTCTCATTAGTCAGTCAGACAGTTAGTAGTACATTCCTGTTTGTCTCATTAGTCAGTCAGACAGACAGTTAGTAGTACATTCCTGTTTGTCTCATTAGTCAGTCAGACAGTTAGTAGTACATTCCTGTTTGTCTCATTAGTCAGTCAGACAGACAGTTAGTAGTACATTCCTGTTTGTCTCATTAGTCAGACAGACAATTAGTAGTACATTCCTGTTTGTCTCATTAGACAGTCAGACAGTTAGTAGTACATTCCTGTTTGTCTCATTAGTCAGTCAGTTAGTAGTACATTCCTGTTTGTCTCATTAGTCAGACAGACAGTTAGTAGTACATTCCTGTTTGTCTCATTAGTCAGTCAGACAGTCAGTTAGTAGTACATTCCTGTTTGTCTCATTAGTCAGTCAGACAGTTAGTAGTACATTCCTGTTTGTCTCATTAGTCAGTCAGTTAGTAGTACATTCCTGTTTGTCTCATTAGTCAGTCAGTTAGTAGTACATTCCTGTTTGTCTCATTAGTCAGTCAGACAGTTAGTAGTACATTCCTGTTTGTTTCATTAGTCAGACAGACAGTTAGTAGTACATTCCTGTTTGTCTCATTAGTCAGTCAGACAGTTAGTAGTACATTCCTGTTTGTCTCATTAGTCAGACAGACAGTTAGTAGTACATTCCTGTTTGTCTCATTAGTCAGTCAGACAGTTAGTAGTACATTCCTGTTTGTCTCATTAGTCAGTCAGACAGTTAGTAGTACATTCCTGTTTGTCTCATTAGTGAGTCAGACAGTTAGTAGTACATTCCTGTTTGTCTCATTAGACAGTCAGACAGTTAGTAGTACATTCATGTTTGTCTCATTAGTCAGTCAGACAGACAGTTAGTAGTACATTCCTGTTTGTCTCATTAGTCAGTCAGACAGTTAGTAGTACATTCCTGTTTGTCTCATTAGACAGTCAGACATTTAGTAGTACATTCCTGTTTGTCTCATTAGTCAGTCAGTCAGTCAGTTAGTAGTACATTCCTGTTTGTATCATTAGTCAGTCAGTCAGTCAGTTAGTAGTACATTCCTGTTTGTCTCATTAGACAATCAGACAGTTAGTAGTACATTCCTGTTTGTCTCATTAGACAGTCAGACAGTTAGTAGTACATTCCTGTTTGTCTCATTAGTCAGTCAGTCAGTCAGTTAGTAGTACATTCCTGTTTGTCTCATTAGTCAGTCAGTCAGTCAGTTAGTAGTACATTCCTGTTTATCTCAAGTGGACAATCTGACAGTTAGTAGTACATTCCTGTTTGTCTCATTAGTCAGTCAGACAGACAGTTAGTAGTACATTCCTGTTTGTCTCATTAGTCAGTCAGACAGTTAGTAGTACATTCCTGTTTGTCTCATTAGTGAGTCAGACAGTTAGTAGTACATTCCTGTTTGTCTCATTAGACAGTCAGACAGTTAGTAGTACATTCATGTTTGTCTCATTAGTCAGTCAGACAGACAGTTAGTAGTACATTCCTGTTTGTCTCATTAGTCAGTCAGACAGTTAGTAGTACATTCCTGTTTGTCTCATTAGACAGTCAGACATTTAGTAGTACATTCCTGTTTGTCTCATTAGTCAGTCAGTCAGTCAGTTAGTAGTACATTCCTGTTTGTATCATTAGTCAGTCAGTCAGTCAGTTAGTAGTACATTCCTGTTTGTCTCATTAGACAATCAGACAGTTAGTAGTACATTCCTGTTTGTCTCATTAGACAGTCAGACAGTTAGTAGTACATTCCTGTTTGTCTCATTAGTCAGTCAGTCAGTCAGTTAGTAGTACATTCCTGTTTGTCTCATTAGTCAGTCAGACAGTTAGTAGTACATTCCTGTTTGTCTCATTAGACAGTCAGACATTTAGTAGTACATTCCTGTTTGTCTCATTAGTCAGTCAGTCAGTCAGTCAGTTAGTAGTACATTCCTGTTTGTCTCATTAGACAATCAGACAGTTAGTAGTACATTCCTGTTTGTCTCATTAGACATTCAGACAGTTAGTAGTACATTCCTGTTTGTCTCATTAGTCAGTCAGTCAGTCAGTTAGTAGTACATTCCTGTTTGACTCATTAGTCAGTCAGTCAGTCAGTTAGTAGTACATTCCTGTTTATCTCAAGTGGACAATCTGACAGTTAGTAGTACATTCCTGTTTGTCTCATTAGTCAGTCAGACAGACAGTTAGTAGTACATTCCTGTTTGTCTCATTAGTCAGACAGACAGTTAGTAGTACATTCCAGTTTGTCTCATTAGACAGTCAGACAGTTAGTAGTACATTCCTGTTTGTCTCATTAGTCAGTCAGACAGTTAGTAGTACATTCCTGTTTGTCTCATTAGTCAGTCAGACAGACAGTTAGTAGTACATTCCTGTTTGTCTCATTAGTCAGTCAGACAGACAGTTAGTAGTACATTCCTGTTTGTCTCATTAGTCAGTCAGACAGTCCGTTAGTAGGACATTCCTGTTTGTCTCATTAGTCAGTCAGACAGTCAGTTAGTAGTACATTCCTGTTTGTCTCATTAGTCAGTCAGTTAGTTAGTATTACATTCCTGTTTGTCTCATTAGACAGTCAGTCAGTTAGTAGTACATTCCTGTTTGTCTCATTAGTCAGTCAGACAGTTAGTAGTACATTCCTGTTTGTCTCATTAGTCAGTCAGACAGTTAGTAGTACATTCCTGTTTGTCTCATTAGTCAGTCAGACAGTTAGTAGTACATTCCTGTTTGTCTCATTAGACAGTCAGACAGTTAGTAGTACATTCCTGTTTGTCTCATTAGTCAGTCAGACAGACAGTTAGTAGTACATTCCTGTTTGTCTCATTAGTCAGACAGACAGTTAGTAGTACATTCCTGTTTGTCTCATTAGTCAGTCAGACAGTTAGTAGTACATTCCTGTTTGTCTCCTTAGTCAGTCAGACAGTTAGTAGTACATTCCTGTTTGTCTCATTAGACAGTCAGACAGTTAGTTGTACATTCCTGTTTGTCTCATTAGTCAGTCAGTCAGTCACTTAGTAGTACATTCCTGTTTTTCTCATTAGTCAGTCAGTCAGTCAGTTAGTAGTACATTCCTGTTTGTCTCATTAGACAATCAGACAGTTAGTAGTACATTCCTGTTTGTCTCATTAGTCAGTCAGACAGACAGTTAGTAGTACATTCCTGTTTGTCTCATTAGTCAGTCAGTCAGACAGTTAGTAGTACATTCCTGTTTGTCTCATTAGTCAGTCAGACAGACAGTTAGTAGTACATTCCTGTTTGTCTCATTAGTCAGACAGACAGTTAGTAGTACATTCCTGTTTGTCTCATTAGACAGTCAGACAGTTAGTAGTACATTCCTGTTTGTCTCATTAGTCAGTCAGACAGTTAGTAGTACATTCCTGTTTGTCTCATTAGTCAGTCAGACAGACAGTTAGTAGTACATTCCTGTTTGTCTCATTAGTCAGTCAGACAGACAGTTAGTAGTACATTCCTGTTTGTCTCATTAGTCAGTCAGACAGTCAGTTAGTAGGACATTCCTGTTTGTCTCATTAGTCAGTCAGACAGTTAGTAGTACATTCCTGTTTGTCTCATTAGTCAGTCAGACAGTTAGTAGTACATTCCTGTTTGTCTCATTAGACAGTCAGTCAGTTAGTAGTACATTCCTGTTTGTCTCATTAGTCAGACAGACAGTTAGTAGTACATTCCTGTTTGTCTCATTAGTCAGACAGACAGTTAGTAGTACAATCCTGTTTGTCTCATTAGTCAGACAGACAGTTAGTAGTACATTCCTGTTGGTCTCATTAGTCAGTCAGACAGTTAGTAGTACATTCCTGTTTGTCTCATTAGTCAGTCAGACAGACAGTTAGTAGTACATTCCTGTTTGTCTCATTAGACAGTCAGACAGTTAGTAGTACATTCCTGTCTGTCTCATTAGTCACACAGACAGTTAGTAGTACATTCCTGTTGGTCTCATTAGTCACACAGACAGTTAGTAGTACATTCCTGTTTGTCTCATTAGACAGTCAGTCAGTTAGTAGTACATTCCTGTTTGTCTCATTAGTCAGACAGACAGTTAGTAGTACATTCCTGTTGGTCTCATTAGTCAGACAGACAGTTAGTAGTACATTCCTGTTTGTCTCATTAGTCAGACAGACAGTTAGTAGTACATTCCTGTTGGTCTCATTAGTCAGTCAGACAGTTAGTAGTACATTCCTGTTTGTCTCATTAGTCAGTCAGACAGACAGTTAGTAGTACATTCCTGTTTGTCTCATTAGTCAGTCAGACAGTTAGTAGTACATTCCTGTTTGTCTCATTAGTCAGACAGACAGTTAGTAGTACATTCCTGTTGGTCTCATTAGTCAGACAGACAGTTAGTAGTACATTCCTGTTTGTCTCATTAGTCAGACAGACAGTTAGTAGTACATTCCTGTTGGTCTCATTAGTCAGTCAGACAGTTAGTAGTACATTCCTGTTTGTCTCATTAGTCAGTCAGACAGACAGTTAGTAGTACATTCCTGTTTGTCTCATTAGACAGTCAGACAGTTAATAGTACATTCCTGTTTGTCTCATTAGTCAGTCAGACAGTTAGTAGTACATTCCTGTTTGTCTCAATAGTCAGTCAGACAGACAGTTAGTAGTACATTCCTGTTTGTCTCATTAGTCAGTCAGACAGTTAGTAGTACATTCCTGTTTGTCTCATTAGTCAGTCAGACAGACAGTTAGTAGTACATTCCTGTTTGTCTCATTAGTCAGACAGACAGTTAGTAGTACATTCCTGTTTGTCTCATTAGAGATGTCAGACAGTTAGTAGTACATTCCTGTTTGTCTCATTAGTCAGTCAGTTAGTAGTACATTCCTGTTTGTCTCATTAGTCAGACAGACAGTTAGTAGTACATTCCTGTTTGTCTCATTAGTCAGTCAGACAGTCAGTTAGTAGTACATTCCTGTTTGTCTCATTAGTCAGTCAGACAGTTAGTAGTACATTCCTGTTTGTCTCATTAGTCAGTCAGTTAGTAGTACAATCCTGTTTGTCTCATTAGTCAGTCAGTTAGTAGTACATTCCTGTTTGTCTCATTAGTCAGTCAGACAGTTAGTAGTACATTCCTGTTTGTCTCATTAGTCAGACAGACAGTTAGTAGTACATTCCTGTTTGTCTCATTAGTCAGTCAGACAGTTAGTAGTACATTCCTGTTTGTCTCATTAGTCAGACAGACAGTTAGTAGTACATTCCTGTTTGTCTCATTAGTCAGTCAGTAAGTTAGTAGTACATTCCTGTTTGTCTCATTAGTCAGTCAGACAGTTAGTAGTACATTCCTGTTTGTCTCATTAGTCAGTCAGACAGTTAGTAGTACATTCCTGTTTGTCTCATTAGTCAGTCAGACAGACAGTTAGTAGTACATTCCTGTTTGTCTCATTAGTCAGTCAGACAGTTAGTAGTACATTCCTGTTTGTCTCATTAGTCAGTCAGACAGACAGTTAGTAGTACATTCCTGTTTGTCTCATTAGTCAGACAGACAGTTAGTAGTACATTCCTGTTTGTCTCATTAGACAGTCAGACAGTTAGTAGTACATTCCTGTTTGTCTCATTAGTCAGTCAGCTTAGTAGTACATTCCTGTTTGTCTCATTAGTCAGACAGACAGTTAGTAGTACATTCCTGTTTGTCTCATTAGTCAGTCAGACAGTCAGTTAGTAGTAAATTCCTGTTTGTCTAATTAGTCAGTCAGACAGTTAGTAGTACATTCCTGTTTGTCTCATTAGTCAGTCAGTTAGTAGTACATTCCTGTTTGTCTCATTAGTCAGTCAGTTAGTAGTACATTCCTGTTTGTCTCATTAGTCAGTCAGACAGTTAGTAGTACATTCCTGTTTGTCTCATTAGTCAGACAGACAGTTAGTAGTACATTCCTGTTTGTCTCATTAGTCAGTCAGACAGTTAGTAGTACATTCCTGTTTGTCTCATTAGTCAGACAGACAGTTAGTAGTACATTCCTGTTTGTCTCATTAGTCAGTCAGTAAGTTAGTAGTACATTCCTGTTTGTCTCATTAGTCAGTCAGTCAGTTAGTAGTACATTCCTGTTTGTCTCATTAGTCAGTCAGTCAGTTAGTAGTACATTCCTGTTTGTCTCATTAGTCAGTCAGTTAGTAATACATTCCTGTTTGTCTCATTAGTCAGTCAGACAGTTAGTAGTACATTCCTGTTTGTCTCATTAGTCAGACAGACAGTTAGTAGTACATTCCTGTTTGTCTCATTAGTCAGTCAGACAGTTAGTAGTACATTCCTGTTTGTCTCATTAGTCAGACAGACAGTTAGTAGTACATTCCTGTTTGTCTCATTAGTCAGTCAGTAAGTTAGTAGTACATTCCTGTTTGTCTCATTAGTCAGTCAGTCAGTTAGTAGTACATTCCTGTTTGTCTCATTAGTCAGTCAGACAGTTAGTAGTACATTCCTGTTTGTCTCATTAGTCAGACAGACAGTTAGTTGTACATTCCTGTTTGTCTCATTTGTCAGTCAGACAGACAGTTAGTAGTACATTCCTGTTTGTCTCATTAGTCAGACAGACAGTTAGTAGTACATTCCTGTTTGTCTCATTAGTCAGACAGACAGTTAGTAGTACATTCCTGTTTGTCTTATTAGTCAGTCAGACAGACAGTTAGTAGTACATTCCTGTTTGTCTCATTAGACAGTCAGACAGTTAGTAGTACATTCCTGTTTGTCTCATTAGTCAGTCAGACAGTTAGTAGTACATTCCTGTTTGTTTCATTAGTCAGACAGACAGTTAGTAGTACATTCCTGTTTGTCTCATTAGTCCCGTCAGTTAGTAGTACATTCCTGTTTGTCTCATTAGACAGTCAGACAGTTAGTAGTACATTCCTGTTTGTCTCATTAGTCAGTCAGACAGACAGTTAGTAGTACATTCCTGTTTGTCTCATTAGACAGTCAGACAGTTAGTAGTACATTCCTGTTTGTCTCATTAGTCAGACAGACAGTTAGTAGTACATTCCTGTTTGTCTCATTAGTCAGACAGACAGTTAGTAGTACATTCCTGTTTGTCTTATTAGTCAGTCAGACAGACAGTTAGTAGTACATTCCTGTTTGTCTCATTAGTCAGACAGACAGTTAGTAGTACATTCCTGTTTGTCTCATTAGTCAGACAGACAGTTAGTAATACATTCCTGTTTGTCTCATTAGTCAGTCAGACAGACAGTTAGTAGTACATTCCTGTTTGTCTCATTAGTCAGACAGACAGTTAGTAGTACATTCCTGTTTGTCTCATTAGTCAGTCAGACAGTTAGTAGTATATTCCTGTTTGTCTCATTAGTCAGTCAGACAGACAGTTAGTAGTACATTCCTGTTTGTCTCATTAGTCAGTCAGTTAGTAGTACATTCCTGTTTGTCTCATTAGACAGTCAGACAGTTAGTAGTACATTCCTGTTTGTCTCATTAGTCAGACAGACAGTTAGTAGTACATTCCTGTTTGTCTCATTAGACAGTCAGACAGTTAGTAGTACATTCCTGTTTGTCTCATTAGTCAGTCAGACAGACAGTTAGTAGTACATTCCTGTTTGTCTCATTAGTCAGACAGACAGTTAGTAGTACATTCCTGTTTGTCTCATTAGTCAGACAGACAGTTAGTAGTACATTCCTGTTTGTCTCACTAGTCAGTCAGTTAGTAGTACATTCCTGTTTGTCTCATTAGTCAGTCAGTTAGTAGTACATTCCTGTTTGTCTCATTAGTCAGACAGACAGTTAGTAGTACATTCCTGTTTGTCTCATTAGTCAGTCAGTCAGTCAGTTAGTAGTAGATTCCTGTTTGTCTCATTAGACAGTCAGTCAGTTCATAGTACATTCCTGTTTGTCTCATTAGTCAGTCAGACAGTTAGTAGTACATTCCTGTTTGTCTCATTAGTCATTCAGACAGTTAGTAGTACATTCCTGTTTGTCTCATTAGTCAGTCAGTCAGTTAGTAGTACATTCCTGTTTGTCTCATTAGACAGTCAGTCAGTTAGTAGTACATTCCTGTTTGTCTCATTAGTCAGTCGGACAGTTAGTAGTACATTCATGTTTGTCTCATTAGTCAGACAGACAGTTAGTAGTACATTCCTGTGTGTCTCATTAGTCAGTCAGTCAGTCAGTTAGTAGTACATTCCTATTTGTCTCATTAGTCAGTCAGACAGACAAATAGTAGTACATTCCTGTTTGTCTCATTAGTCAGTCAGACAGACAGTTAGTAGTACATTCCTGTTTGTCTCATTAGTCAGACAGACAGTTAGTAGTACATTCCTGTTTGTCTCATTAGTCAGACAGACAGTTAGTAGTACATTCCTGTTTGTCTCATTAGACAGTCAGTCAGTTAGTAGTACATTCCTGTTTGTCTCATTAGTCAGTCAGACAGTTAGTAGTACATTCCTGTTTGTCTCATTAGTCAGACAGACAGTTAGTAGTACATTCCTGTTTGTCTCATTAGTCAGACAGACAGTTAGTAGTACATTCCTGTTTGTCTCATTAGTCAGTCAGTCAGTCAGTTAGTAGTACATTCCTATTTGTCTCATTAGTCAGTCAGTCAGACAGTTAGTAGTACATTCCTGTTTGTCTCATTAGTCAGTCAGACAGACAGTTAGTAGTACATTCCTGTTTGTCTCATTAGTCAGTCAGACAGTTAGTAGTACATTCCTGTTTGTCTCATTAGTCAGACAGACAGTTAGTAGTACATTCCTGTTTGTCTCATTAGTCAGTCAGTAAGTTAGTAGTACATTCCTGTTTGTCTCATTAGTCAGTCAGACAGTTAGTAGAACATTCCTGTTTGTCTCATTAGTCAGTCAGACAGTTAGTAGTACATTCCTGTTTGTCTCATTAGTCAGTCAGACAGTCAGTTAGTAGTACATTCCTGTTTGTCTCATTAGACAGTCAGTCAGTTAGTAGTACATTCCTGTTTGTCTCATTAGTCAGTCGGACAGTTAGTAGTACATTCATGTTTGTCTCATTAGTCAGACAGACAGTTAGTAGTACATTCCTGTGTGTCTCATTAGTCAGTCAGTCAGTCAGTTAGTAGTACATTCCTATTTGTCTCATTAGTCAGTCAGACAGACAAATAGTAGTACATTCCTGTTTGTCTCATTAGTCAGTCAGACAGACAGTTAGTAGTACATTCCTGTTTGTCTCATTAGTCAGACAGACAGTTAGTAGTACATTCCTGTTTGTCTCATTAGTCAGACAGACAGTTAGTAGTACATTCCTGTTTGTCTCATTAGACAGTCAGTCAGTTAGTAGTACATTCCTGTTTGTCTCATTAGTCAGTCAGACAGTTAGTAGTACATTCCTGTTTGTCTCATTAGTCAGACAGACAGTTAGTAGTACATTCCTGTTTGTCTCATTAGTCAGACAGACAGTTAGTAGTACATTCCTGTTTGTCTCATTAGTCAGTCAGTCAGTCAGTTAGTAGTACATTCCTATTTGTCTCATTAGTCAGTCAGTCAGACAGTTAGTAGTACATTCCTGTTTGTCTCATTAGTCAGTCAGACAGACAGTTAGTAGTACATTCCTGTTTGTCTCATTAGACAGTCAGTCAGTTCATAGTACATTCCTGTTTGTCTCATTAGTCAGTCAGACAGTTAGTAGTACATTCCTGTTTGTCTCATTAGTCATTCAGACAGTTAGTAGTACATTCCTGTTTGTCTCATTAGTCAGTCAGTCAGTTAGTAGTACATTCCTGTTTGTCTCATTAGACAGTCAGTCAGTTAGTAGTACATTCCTGTTTGTCTCATTAGTCAGTCGGACAGTTAGTAGTACATTCCTGTTTGTCTCATTAGTCAGACAGACAGTTAGTAGTACATTCCTGTGTGTCTCATTAGTCAGTCAGTCAGTCAGTTAGTAGTACATTCCTATTTGTCTCATTAGTCAGTCAGACAGACAAATAGTAGTACATTCCTGTTTGTCTCATTAGTCAGTCAGACAGACAGTTAGTAGTACATTCCTGTTTGTCTCATTAGTCAGACAGACAGTTAGTAGTACATTCCTGTTTGTCTCATTAGTCAGACAGACAGTTAGTAGTACATTCCTGTTTGTCTCATTAGACAGTCAGTCAGTTAGTAGTACATTCCTGTTTGTCTCATTAGTCAGTCAGACAGTTAGTAGTACATTCCTGTTTGTCTCATTAGTCAGACAGACAGTTAGTAGTACATTCCTGTTTGTCTCATTAGTCAGACAGACAGTTAGTAGTACATTCCTGTTTGTCTCATTAGTCAGTCAGTCAGTCAGTTAGTAGTACATTCCTATTTGTCTCATTAGTCAGTCAGTCAGACAGTTAGTAGTACATTCCTGTTTGTCTCATTAGTCAGTCAGACAGACAGTTAGTAGTACATTCCTGTTTGTCTCATTAGTCAGTCAGACAGTTAGTAGTACATTCCTGTTTGTCTCATTAGTCAGACAGACAGTTAGTAGTACATTCCTGTTTGTCTCATTAGTCAGTCAGTAAGTTAGTAGTACATTCCTGTTTGTCTCATTAGTCAGTCAGACAGTTAGTAGAACATTCCTGTTTGTCTCATTAGTCAGTCAGACAGTTAGTAGTACATTCCTGTTTGTCTCATTAGTCAGTCAGACAGTCAGTTAGTAGTACATTCCTGTTTGTCTCATTAGACAGTCAGTCAGTTAGTAGTACATTCCTGTTTGTCTCATTAGTCAGTCGGACAGTTAGTAGTACATTCATGTTTGTCTCATTAGTCAGACAGACAGTTAGTAGTACATTCCTGTGTGTCTCATTAGTCAGTCAGTCAGTCAGTTAGTAGTACATTCCTATTTGTCTCATTAGTCAGTCAGACAGACAAATAGTAGTACATTCCTGTTTGTCTCATTAGTCAGTCAGACAGACAGTTAGTAGTACATTCCTGTTTGTCTCATTAGTCAGACAGACAGTTAGTAGTACATTCCTGTTTGTCTCATTAGTCAGACAGACAGTTAGTAGTACATTCCTGTTTGTCTCATTAGACAGTCAGTCAGTTAGTAGTACATTCCTGTTTGTCTCATTAGTCAGTCAGACAGTTAGTAGTACATTCCTGTTTGTCTCATTAGTCAGACAGACAGTTAGTAGTACATTCCTGTTTGTCTCATTAGTCAGACAGACAGTTAGTAGTACATTCCTGTTTGTCTCATTAGTCAGTCAGTCAGTCAGTTAGTAGTACATTCCTATTTGTCTCATTAGTCAGTCAGTCAGACAGTTAGTAGTACATTCCTGTTTGTCTCATTAGTCAGTCAGACAGACAGTTAGTAGTACATTCCTGTTTGTCTCATTAGTCAGTCAGACAGTTAGTAGTACATTCCTGTTTGTCTCATTAGTCAGACAGACAGTTAGTAGTACATTCCTGTTTGTCTCATTAGTCAGTCAGTAAGTTAGTAGTACATTCCTGTTTGTCTCATTAGTCAGTCAGACAGTTAGTAGAACATTCCTGTTTGTCTCATTAGTCAGTCAGACAGTTAGTAGTACATTCCTGTTTGTCTCATTAGTCAGTCAGACAGACAGTTAGTAGTACATTCCTGTTTGTCTCATTAGTCAGTCAGACAGTTAGTAGTACATTCCTGTTTGTCTCATTAGTCAGACAGACAGTTAGTAGTACATTCCTGTTTGTCTCATTAGTCAGACAGACAGTTAGTAGTACATTCCTGTTTGTCTCATTAGTCAGACAGACAGTTAGTAGTACATTCCTGTTTGTCTCATTAGTCAGACAGACAGTTAGTAGTACATTCCTGTTTGTCTCACTGGTCAGTCAGTCAGTTAGTAGTACATTCCTGTTTGTCTCACTAGTCAGTCAGTTAGTAGTACATTCCTGTTTGTCTCATTAGTCAGTCAGTTAGTAGTACATTCCTGTTTGTCTCATTAGTCAGACAGACAGTTAGTAGTACATTCCTGTTTGTCTCATTAGTCAGTCAGTCAGTCAGTTAGTAGTAGATTCCTGTTTGTCTCATTAGACAGTCAGTCAGTTCATAGTACATTCCTGTTTGTCTCATTAGTCAGTCAGACAGTTAGTAGTACATTCCTGTTTGTCTCATTAGTCATTCAGACAGTTAGTAGTACATTCCTGTTTGTCTCATTAGTCAGTCAGTCAGTTAGTAGTACATTCCTGTTTGTCTCATTAGTCAGTCAGACAGTTAGTAGTACATTCCTGTTTGTCTCATTAGTCAGTCAGTAAGTTAGTAGTACATTCCTGTTTGTCTCATTAGTCAGTCAGACAGTTAGTAGAACATTCCTGTTTGTCTCATTAGTCAGTCAGACAGTTAGTAGAACATTCCTGTTTGTCTCATTAGTCAGTCAGACAGTTAGTAGTACATTCCTGTTTGTCTCATTAGTCAGTCAGTAAGTTAGTAGTACATTCCTGTTTGTCTCATTAGTCAGTCAGACAGTTAGTAGAACATTCCTGTTTGTCTCATTAGTCAGTCAGACAGTTAGTAGAACATTCCTGTTTGTCTCATTAGTCAGTCAGACAGTTAGTAGTACATTCCTGTTTGTCTCATTAGTCAGTCAGACAGACAGTTAGTAGTACATTCCTGTTTGTCTCATTAGTCAGTCAGACAGTTAGTAGTACATTCCTGTTTGTCTCATTAGTCAGACAGACAGTTAGTAGTACATTCCTGTTTGTCTCATTAGTCAGACAGACAGTTAGTAGTACATTCCTGTTTGTCTCATTAGTCAGACAGACAGTTAGTAGTACATTCCTGTTTGTCTCATTAGTCAGACAGACAGTTAGTAGTACATTCCTGTTTGTCTCACTAGTCAGTCAGTCAGTTAGTAGTACATTCCTGTTTGTCTCACTAGTCAGTCAGTTAGTAGTACATTCCTGTTTGTCTCATTAGTCAGTCAGTTAGTAGTACATTCCTGTTTGTCTCATTAGTCAGACAGACAGTTAGTAGTACATTCCTGTTTGTCTCATTAGTCAGTCAGTCAGTCAGTTAGTAGTAGATTCCTGTTTGTCTCATTAGACAGTCAGTCAGTTCATAGTACATTCCTGTTTGTCTCATTAGTCAGTCAGACAGTTAGTAGTACATTCCTGTTTGTCTCATTAGTCATTCAGACAGTTAGTAGTACATTCCTGTTTGTCTCATTAGTCAGTCAGTCAGTTAGTAGTACATTCCTGTTTGTCTCATTAGACAGTCAGTCAGTTAGTAGTACATTCCTGTTTGTCTCATTAGTCAGTCGGACAGTTAGTAGTACATTCATGTTTGTCTCATTAGTCAGACAGACAGTTAGTAGTACATTCCTGTTTGTCTCATTAGACAGTCAGTCAGTTAGTAGTACATTCCTGTTTGTCTCATTAGTCAGTCAGTCAGACAGTTAGTAGTACATTCTTGTTTGTCTCATTAGTCAGTCAGACAGTTAGTAGTACATTCCTGTTTGTCTCATTAGTCAGTCAGTTAGTAGTACATTCCTGTTTGTCTCATTAGTCAGTCAGACAGACAGTTAGTAGTACATTCCTGTTTGTCTCATTAGTCAGACAGACAGTTAGTAGTACATTCCTGTTTGTCTCATTAGTCAGTCAGACAGTTAGTAGTACATTCCTGTTTGTCTCATTAGACAGTCAGACATTTAGTAGTACATTCCTGTTTGTCTCATTAGTCAGTCAGTCAGTCAGTTAGTAGTACATTCCTGTTTGTCTCATTAGTCAGTCAGTCAGTCAGTTAGTAGTACATTCCTGTTTGTCTCATTAGACAATCAGACAGTTAGTAGTACATTCCTGTTTGTCTCATTAGACAGTCAGACAGTTAGTAGTACATTCCTGTTTGTCTCATTAGTCAGTCAGACAGACAGTTAGTAGTACATTCCTGTTTGTCTCACTAGTCAGTCAGTCAGTTAGTAGTACATTCCTGTTTGTCTCACTAGTCAGTCAGTTAGTAGTACATTCCTGTTTGTCTCATTAGTCAGTCAGTTAGTAGTACATTCCTGTTTGTCTCATTAGTCAGACAGACAGTTAGTAGTACATTCCTGTTTGTCTCATTAGTCAGTCAGTCAGTCAGTTAGTAGTAGATTCCTGTTTGTCTCATTAGACAGTCAGTCAGTTCATAGTACATTCCTGTTTGTCTCATTAGTCAGTCAGACAGTTAGTAGTACATTCCTGTTTGTCTCATTAGTCATTCAGACAGTTAGTAGTACATTCCTGTTTGTCTCATTAGTCAGTCAGTCAGTTAGTAGTACATTCCTGTTTGTCTCATTAGACAGTCAGTCAGTTAGTAGTACATTCCTGTTTGTCTCATTAGTCAGTCGGACAGTTAGTAGTACATTCCTGTTTGTCTCATTAGTCAGACAGACAGTTAGTAGTACATTCCTGTTTGTCTCATTAGACAGTCAGTCAGTTAGTAGTACATTCCTGTTTGTCTCATTAGTCAGTCAGTCAGACAGTTAGTAGTACATTCTTGTTTGTCTCATTAGTCAGTCAGACAGTTAGTAGTACATTCCTGTTTGTCTCATTAGTCAGTCAGTTAGTAGTACATTCCTGTTTGTCTCATTAGTCAGTCAGACAGACAGTTAGTAGTACATTCCTGTTTGTCTCATTAGTCAGACAGACAGTTAGTAGTACATTCCTGTTTGTCTCATTAGTCAGTCAGACAGTTAGTAGTACATTCCTGTTTGTCTCATTAGACAGTCAGACAGTTAGTAGTACATTCCTGTTTGTCTCATTAGTCAGTCAGTCAGTCAGTTAGTAGTACATTCCTGTTTGTATCATTAGTCAGTCAGTCAGTCAGTTAGTAGTACATTCCTGTTTGTCTCATTAGACAATCAGACAGTTAGTAGTACATTCCTGTTTGTCTCATTAGACAGTCAGACAGTTAGTAGTACATTCCTGTTTGTCTCATTAGTCAGTCAGTCAGTCAGTTAGTAGTACATTCCTGTTTGTCTCATTAGTCAGTCAGACAGTTAGTAGTACATTCCTGTTTGTCTCATTAGACAGTCAGACATTTAGTAGTACATTCCTGTTTGTCTCATTAGTCAGTCAGTCAGTCAGTTAGTAGTACATTCCTGTTTGTCTCATTAGTCAGTCAGTCAGTCAGTCAGTTAGTAGTACATTCCTGTTTGTCTCATTAGACAATCAGACAGTTAGTAGTACATTCCTGTTTGTCTCATTAGACAGTCAGACAGTTAGTAGTACATTCCTGTTTGTCTCATTAGTCAGTCAGTCAGTCAGTTAGTAGTACATTCCTGTTTGTCTCATTAGTCAGTCAGTCAGTCAGTTAGTAGTACATTCCTGTTTATCTCAAGTGGACAATCTGACAGTTAGTAGTACATTCCTGTTTGTCTCATTAGTCAGTCAGACAGACAGTTAGTAGTACATTCCTGTTTGTCTCATTAGTCAGACAGACAGTTAGTAGTACATTCCAGTTTGTCTCATTAGACAGTCAGACAGTTAGTAGTACATTCCTGTTTGTCTCATTAGTCAGTCAGACAGTTAGTAGTACATTCCTGTTTGTCTCATTAGTCAGTCAGACAGACAGTTAGTAGTACATTCCTGTTTGTCTCATTAGTCAGTCAGACAGACAGTTAGTAGTACATTCCTGTTTGTCTCATTAGTCAGTCAGACAGTCCGTTAGTAGGACATTCCTATTTGTCTCATTAGTCAGTCAGACAGTCAGTTAGTAGTACATTCCTGTTTGTCTCATTAGTCAGTCAGTTAGTTAGTATTACATTCCTGTTTGTCTCATTAGACAGTCAGTCAGTTAGTAGTACATTCCTGTTTGTCTCATTAGTCAGTCAGACAGTTAGTAGTACATTCCTGTTTGTCTCATTAGTCAGTCAGACAGTTAGTAGTACATTCCTGTTTGTCTCATTAGTCAGTCAGACAGTTAGTAGTACATTCCTGTTTGTCTCATTAGACAGTCAGACAGTTAGTAGTACATTCCTGTTTGTCTCATTAGTCAGTCAGACAGACAGTTAGTAGTACATTCCTGTTTGTCTCATTAGTCAGACAGACAGTTAGTAGTACATTCCTGTTTGTCTCATTAGTCAGTCAGACAGTTAGTAGTACATTCCTGTTTGTCTCCTTAGTCAGTCAGACAGTTAGTAGTACATTCCTGTTTGTCTCATTAGACAGTCAGACAGTTAGTAGTACATTCCTGTTTGTCTCATTAGTCAGTCAGTCAGTCACTTAGTAGTACATTCCTGTTTGTCTCATTAGTCAGTCAGTCAGTCAGTTAGTAGTACATTCCTGTTTGTCTCATTAGACAATCAGACAGTTAGTAGTACATTCCTGTTTGTCTCATTAGTCAGTCAGACAGACAGTTAGTAGTACATTCCTGTTTGTCTCATTAGTCAGTCAGTCAGACAGTTAGTAGTACATTCCTGTTTGTCTCATTAGTCAGTCAGACAGACAGTTAGTAGTACATTCCTGTTTGTCTCATTAGTCAGACAGACAGTTAGTAGTACATTCCTGTTTGTCTCATTAGACAGTCAGACAGTTAGTAGTACATTCCTGTTTGTCTCATTAGTCAGTCAGACAGTTAGTAGTACATTCCTGTTTGTCTCATTAGTCAGTCAGACAGACAGTTAGTAGTACATTCCTGTTTGTCTCATTAGTCAGTCAGACAGACAGTTAGTAGTACATTCCTGTTTGTCTCATTAGTCAGTCAGACAGTCAGTTAGTAGGACATTCCTGTTTGTCTCATTAGTCAGTCAGACAGTTAGTAGTACATTCCTGTTTGTCTCATTAGTCAGTCAGACAGTTAGTAGTACATTCCTGTTTGTCTCATTAGACAGTCAGTCAGTTAGTAGTACATTCCTGTTTGTCTCATTAGTCAGACAGACAGTTAGTAGTACATTCCTGTTTGTCTCATTAGTCAGACAGACAGTTAGTAGTACATTCCTGTTTGTCTCATTAGTCAGACAGACAGTTAGTAGTACATTCCTGTTGGTCTCATTAGTCAGTCAGACAGTTAGTAGTACATTCCTGTTTGTCTCATTAGTCAGTCAGACAGACAGTTAGTAGTACATTCCTGTTTGTCTCATTAGACAGTCAGACAGTTAGTAGTACATTCCTGTCTGTCTCATTAGTCACACAGACAGTTAGTAGTACATTCCTGTTTGTCTCATTAGTCACACAGACAGTTAGTAGTACATTCCTGTTTGTCTCATTAGACAGTCAGTCAGTTAGTAGTACATTCCTGTTTGTCTCATTAGTCAGACAGACAGTTAGTAGTACATTCCTGTTGGTCTCATTAGTCAGACAGACAGTTAGTAGTACATTCCTGTTTGTCTCATTAGTCAGACAGACAGTTAGTAGTACATTCCTGTTGGTCTCATTAGTCAGTCAGACAGTTAGTAGTACATTCCTGTTTGTCTCATTAGTCAGTCAGACAGACAGTTAGTAGTACATTCCTGTTTGTCTCATTAGTCAGTCAGACAGTTAGTAGTACATTCCTGTTTGTCTCATTAGTCAGACAGACAGTTAGTAGTACATTCCTGTTTGTCTCATTAGTCAGACAGACAGTTAGTAGTACATTCCTGTTTGTCTCATTAGTCAGACAGACAGTTAGTAGTACATTCCTGTTTGTCTCATTAGTCAGTCAGACAGTTAGTAGTACATTCCTGTTTGTCTCATTAGTCAGTCAGACAGACAGTTAGTAGTACATTCCTGTTTGTCTCATTAGACAGTCAGACAGTTAGTAGTACATTCCTGTTTGTCTCATTAGTCAGTCAGACAGTTAGTAGTACATTCCTGTTTGTCTCATTAGTCAGTCAGACAGACAGTTAGTAGTACATTCCTGTTTGTCTCATTAGTCAGTCAGACAGTTAGTAGTACATTCCTGTTTGTCTCATTAGTCAGTCAGACAGACAGTTAGTAGTACATTCCTGTTTGTCTCATTAGTCAGACAGACAGTTAGTAGTACATTCCTGTTTGTCTCATTAGACAGTCAGACAGTTAGTAGTACATTCCTGTTTGTCTCATTAGTCAGTCAGTTAGTAGTACATTCCTGTTTGTCTCATTAGTCAGACAGACAGTTAGTAGTACATTCCTGTTTGTCTCATTAGTCAGTCAGACAGTCAGTTAGTAGTACATTCCTGTTTGTCTCATTAGTCAGTCAGACAGTTAGTAGTACATTCCTGTTTGTCTCATTAGTCAGTCAGTTAGTAGTACAATCCTGTTTGTCTCATTAGTCAGTCAGTTAGTAGTACATTCCTGTTTGTCTCATTAGTCAGTCAGACAGTTAGTAGTACATTCCTGTTTGTCTCATTAGTCAGTCAGACAGTTAGTAGTACATTCCTGTTTGTCTCATTAGTCAGTCAGACAGACAGTTAGTAGTACATTCCTGTTTGTCTCATTAGTCAGTCAGACAGTTAGTAGTACATTCCTGTTTGTCTCATTAGTCAGTCAGACAGACAGTTAGTAGTACATTCCTGTTTGTCTCATTAGTCAGACAGACAGTTAGTAGTACATTCCTGTTTGTCTCATTAGACAGTCAGACAGTTAGTAGTACATTCCTGTTTGTCTCATTAGTCAGTCAGTTAGTAGTACATTCCTGTTTGTCTCATTAGTCAGACAGACAGTTAGTAGTACATTCCTGTTTGTCTCATTAGTCAGTCAGACAGTCAGTTAGTAGTACATTCCTGTTTGTCTCATTAGTCAGTCAGACAGTTAGTAGTACATTCCTGTTTGTCTCATTAGTCAGTCAGTTAGTAGTACATTCCTGTTTGTCTCATTAGTCAGTCAGTTAGTAGTACATTCCTGTTTGTCTCATTAGTCAGTCAGACAGTTAGTAGTACATTCCTGTTTGTCTCATTAGTCAGACAGACAGTTAGTAGTACATTCCTGTTTGTCTCATTAGTCAGTCAGACAGTTAGTAGTACATTCCTGTTTGTCTCATTAGTCAGTCAGTAAGTTAGTAGTACATTCCTGTTTGTCTCATTAGTCAGACAGACAGTTAGTAGTACATTCCTGTTTGTCTCATTAGTCAGTCAGACAGTTAGTAGTACATTCCTGTTTGTGTCATTAGTCAGACAGACAGTTAGTAGTACATTCCTGTTTGTCTCATTAGTCAGTCAGTAAGTTAGTAGTACATTCCTGTTTGTCTCATTAGTCAGTCAGTCAGTTAGTAGTACATTCCTGTTTGTCTCATTAGTCAGTCAGACAGTTAGTAGTACATTCCTGTTTGTCTCATTAGTCAGACAGACAGTTAGTTGTACATTCCTGTTTGTCTCATTTGTCAGTCAGACAGACAGTTAGTAGTACATTCCTGTTTGTCTCATTAGTCAGACAGACAGTTAGTAGTACATTCCTGTTTGTCTCATTAGTCAGACAGACAGTTAGTAGTACATTCCTGTTTGTCTTATTAGTCAGTCAGACAGACAGTTAGTAGTACATTCCTGTTTGTCTCATTAGACAGTCAGACAGTTAGTAGTACATTCCTGTTTGTCTCATTAGTCAGTCAGACAGTTAGTAGTACATTCCTGTTTGTCTCATTAGTCAGACAGACAGTTAGTAGTACATTCCTGTTTGTCTCATTAGTCCCGTCAGTTAGTAGTACATTCCTGTTTGTCTCATTAGACAGTCAGACAGTTAGTAGTACATTCCTGTTTGTCTCATTAGTCAGTCAGACAGACAGTTAGTAGTACATTCCTGTTTGTCTCATTAGACAGTCAGACAGTTAGTAGTACATTCCTGTTTGTCTCATTAGTCAGACAGACAGTTAGTAGTACATTCCTGTTTGTCTCATTAGTCAGACAGACAGTTAGTAGTACATTCCTGTTTGTCTTATTAGTCAGTCAGACAGACAGTTAGTAGTACATTCCTGTTTGTCTCATTAGTCAGACAGACAGTTAGTAGTACATTCCTGTTTGTTTCATTAGTCAGACAGACAGTTAGTAGTACATTCCTGTTTGTCTCATTAGTCAGTCAGACAGACAGTTAGTAGTACATTCCTGTTTGTCTCATTAGTCAGACAGACAGTTAGTAGTACATTCCTGTTTGTCTCATTAGTCAGTCAGACAGTTAGTAGTACATTCCTGTTTGTCTCATTAGTCAGTCAGACAGACAGTTAGTAGTACATTCCTGTTTGTCTCATTAGTCAGTCAGTTAGTAGTACATTCCTGTTTGTCTCATTAGACAGTCAGACAGTTAGTAGTACATTCCTGTTTGTCTCATTAGTCAGACAGACAGTTAGTAGTACATTCCTGTTTGTCTCATTAGACAGTCAGACAGTTAGTAGTACATTCCTGTTTGTCTCATTAGTCAGTCAGACAGACAGTTAGTAGTACATTCCTGTTTGTCTCATTAGTCAGACAGACAGTTAGTAGTACATTCCTGTTTGTCTCATTAGTCAGACAGACAGTTAGTAGTACATTCCTGTTTGTCTCATTAGTCAGACAGACAGTTAGTAGTACATTCCTGTTTGTCTCATTAGTCAGACAGACAGTTAGTAGTACATTCCTGTTTGTCTCATTAGTCAGACAGACAGTTAGTAGTACATTCCTGTTTGTCTCACTAGTCAGACAGACAGTTAGTAGTACATTCCTGTTTGTCTCATTAGACAGTCAGTCAGTTAGTAGTAGATTCCTGTTTGTCTCATTAGACAGTCAGTCAGTTCATAGTACATTCCTGTTTGTCTCATTAGTCAGTCAGACAGTTAGTAGTACATTCCTGTTTGTCTCATTAGTCATTCAGACAGTTAGTAGTACATTCCTGTTTGTCTCATTAGTCAGTCAGTCAGTTAGTAGTACATTCCTGTTTGTTTCATTAGACAGTCAGTCAGTTAGTAGTACATTCCTGTTTGTCTCATTAGTCAGTCGGACAGTTAGTAGTACATTCCTGTTTGTCTCATTAGTCAGACAGACAGTTAGTAGTACATTCCTGTGTGTCTCATTAGTCAGTCAGTCAGTCAGTTAGTAGTACATTCCTATTTGTCTCATTAGTCAGTCAGACAGACAAATAGTAGTACATTCCTGTTTGTCTCATTAGTCAGTCAGACAGACAGTTAGTAGTACATTCCTGTTTGTCTCATTAGTCAGACAGACAGTTAGTAGTACATTCCTGTTTGTCTCATTAGTCAGACAGACAGTTAGTAGTACATTCCTGTTTGTCTCATTAGACAGTCAGTCAGTTAGTAGTACATTCCTGTTTGTCTCATTAGTCAGTCAGACAGTTAGTAGTACATTCCTGTTTGTCTCATTAGTCAGACAGACAGTTAGTAGTACATTCCTGTTTGTCTCATTAGTCAGACAGACAGTTAGTAGTACATTCCTGTTTGTCTCATTAGTCAGTCAGTCAGTCAGTTAGTAGTACATTCCTATTTGTCTCATTAGTCAGTCAGACAGACAGTTAGTAGTACATTCCTGTTTGTCTCATTAGTCAGTCAGACAGACAGTTAGTAGTACATTCCTGTTTGTCTCATTAGTCAGACAGACAGTTAGTAGTACATTCCTGTTTGTCTCTTTAGTCAGACAGACAGTTAGTAGTACATTCCTGTTTGTCTCATTAGACAGTCAGACAGTTAGTAGTACATTCCTGTTTGTCTCATTAGTCAGTCAGTCAGACAGTTAGTAGTACATTCCTGTTTGTCTCATTAGTCAGTCAGACAGTTAGTAGTACATTCCTGTTTGTCTCATTAGTCAGTCAGTTAGTAGTACATTCCTGTTTGTCTCATTAGTCAGTCAGACAGACAGTTAGTAGTACATTCCTGTTTGTCTCATTAGTCAGACAGACAGTTAGTAGTACATTCCTGTTTGTCTCATTAGTCAGACAGACAGTTAGTAGTACATTCCTGTTTGTCTCATTAGTCAGACAGACAGTTAGTAGTACATTCCTGTTTGTCTCATTAGTCAGACAGACAGTTAGTAGTACATTCCTGTTTGTCTCATTAGACAGTCAGACAGTTAGTAGTACATTCCTGTTTGTCTCATTAGTCAGACAGACAGTTAGTAGTACATTCCTGTTTGTCTCATTAGACAGTCAGACAGTTAGTAGTACATTCCTGTTTGTCTCATTAGTCAGTCAGTCAGACAGTTAGTAGTACATTCCTGTTTGTCTCATTAGACAGTCAGACAGTTAGTAGTACATTCCTGTTTGTCTCATTAGTCAGTCAGTCAGACAGTTAGTAGTACATTCTTGTTTGTCTCATTAGTCAGTCAGACAGTTAGTAGTACATTCCTGTTTGTCTCACTAGTCAGTCAGTCAGTTAGTAGTACATTCCTGTTTGTCTCACTAGTCAGTCAGTTAGTAGTACATTCCTGTTTGTCTCATTAGTCAGACAGACAGTTAGTAGTACATTCCTGTTTGTCTCATTAGTCAGTCAGTTAGTAGTACATTCCTGTTTGTCTCATTAGTCAGTCAGTCAGTCAGTTAGTAGTACATTCCTGTTTGTCTCATTAGACAGTCAGTCAGTTCCTAGTACATTCCTGTTTGTCTCATTAGTCAGTCAGACAGTTAGTAGTACATTCCTGTTTGTCTCATTAGTCAGTCAGACAGTTAGTAGTACATTCCTGTTTGTCTCATTAGACAGTCAGACAGTTAGTAGTACATTCCTGTTTGTCTCATTAGTCAGACAGACAGTTAGTAGTACATTCCTGTTTGTCTCATTAGTCAGTCAGACAGTTAGTAGTACATTCCTGTTTGTCTCATTAGTCAGTCAGTCAGACAGTTAGTAGTACATTCTTGTTTGTCTCATTAGTCAGTCAGACAGTTAGTAGTACATTCCTGTTTGTCTCACTAGTCAGTCAGTCAGTTAGTAGTACATTCCTGTTTGTCTCACTAGTCAGTCAGTTAGTAGTACATTCCTGTTTGTCTCATTAGTCAGACAGACAGTTAGTAGTACATTCCTGTTTGTCTCATTAGTCAGTCAGTTTGTAGTACATTCCTGTTTGTCTCATTAGTCAGACAGACAGTTAGTAGTACATTCCTGTTTGTCTCATTAGTCAGTCAGTCAGTCAGTTAGTAGTAGATTCCTGTTTGTCTCATTAGACAGTCAGTCAGTTCATAGTACATTCCTGTTTGTCTCATTAGTCAGTCAGACACTTAGTAGTACATTCCTGTTTGTCTCATTAGTCAGTCAGTCAGTTAGTAGTACATTCCTGTTTGTCTCATTAGACAGTCAGTCAGTTAGTAGTACATTCCTGTTTGTCTCATTAGTCAGTCAGACAGTTAGTAGTACATTCCTGTTTGTCTCATTAGTCAGACAGACAGTTAGTAGTACATTCCTGTGTGTCTCATTAGTCAGTCAGTCAGTCAGTTAGTAGTACATTCCTATTTGTCTCATTAGTCAGTCAGACAGACAGTTAGTAGTACATTCCTGTTTGTCTCATTAGTCAGTCAGACAGACAGTTAGTAGTACATTCCTGTTTGTCTCATTAGTCAGACAGACAGTTAGTAGTACATTCCTGTTTGTCTCATTAGTCAGACAGACAGTTAGTAGTACATTCCTGTTTGTCTCATTAGACAGTCAGTCAGTTAGTAGTACATTCCTGTTTGTCTCATTAGTCAGTCAGACAGTTAGTAGTACATTCCTGTTTGTCTCATTAGTCAGACAGACAGTTAGTAGTACATTCCTGTTTGTCTCATTAGTCAGACAGACAGTTAGTAGTACATTCCTGTTTGTCTCATTAGTCAGTCAGTCAGTCAGTTAGTAGTACATTCCTGTTTGTCTCATTAGTCAGTCAGACAGACAGTTAGTAGTACATTCCTGTTTGTCTCATTAGTCAGTCAGACAGACAGTTAGTAGTACATTCCTGTTTGTCTCATTAGTCAGACAGACAGTTAGTAGTACATTCCTGTTTGTCTCATTAGTCAGACAGACAGTTAGTAGTACATTCCTGTTTGTCTTATTAGTCAGTCAGACAGACAGTTAGTAGTACATTCCTGTTTGTCTCATTAGTCAGTCAGACAGTTAGTAGTACATTCCTGTTTGTCTCATTAGTCAGACAGACAGTTAGTAGTACATTCCTGTTTGTCTCATTAGTCAGACAGACAGTTAGTAGTACATTCCTGTTTGTCTCATTAGTCAGTCAGACAGTTAGTAGTACATTCCTGTTTGTCTCATTAGTCAGTCAGACAGTTAGTAGTACATTCCTGTTTGTCTCATTAGACAGTCAGTCAGTTAGTAGTACATTCCTGTTTGTCTCATTAGTCAGACAGACAGTTAGTAGTACATTCCTGTTGGTCTCATTAGTCAGACAGACAGTTAGTAGTACATTCCTGTTTGTCTCATTAGTCAGACAGACAGTTAGTAGTACATTCCTGTTGGTCTCATTAGTCAGTCAGACAGTTAGTAGTACATTCCTGTTTGCCTCATTAGTCAGTCAGACAGTTAGTAGTACATTCCTGTTTGTCTCATTAGTCAGACAGACAGTTAGTAGTACATTCCTGTTTGTCTCATTAGTCAGACAGACAGTTAGTAGTACATTCCTGTTGGTCTCATTAGTCAGTCAGACAGTTAGTAGTACATTCCTGTTTGTCTCATTAGTCAGTCAGACAGACAGTTAGTAGTACATTCCTGTTTGTCTCATTAGTCAGACAGACAGTTAGTAGTACATTCCTGTTTGTCTCATTAGTCAGTCAGTCAGTCAGTTAGTAGTACATTCCTGTTTGTCTCATTAGTCAGTCAGTTAGTAGTACATTCCTGTTTGTCTCATTAGTCAGTCAGACAGTCAGTTAGTAGTACATTCCTGTTTGTCTCATTAGACAGTCAGTTAGTTAGTAGTACATTCCTGTTTGTCTCATTAGTCAGTCAGACAGTTAGTAGTACATTCCTGTTTGTCTCATTAGTCAGTCAGTTAGTAGTACATTCCTGTTTGTCTCATTAGTCAGTCAGACAGTTAGTAGTACATTCCTGTTTGTCTCATTAGTCAGTCAGACAGTTAGTAGTACATTCCTGTTTGTCTCATTAGTCAGACAGACAGTTAGTAGTACATTCCTGTTTGTCTCATTAGACAGTCAGTCAGTTAGTAGTACATTCCTGTTTGTCTCATTAGTCAGTCAGACAGTTAGTAGTACATTCCTGTTTGTCTCATTAGTCAGTCAGTTAGTAGTACATTCCTGTTTGTCTCATTAGTCAGACAGACAGTTAGTAGTACATTCCTGTTTGTCTTATTAGTCAGTCAGACAGACAGTTAGTAGTACATTCCAGTTTGTCTCATTAGTCAGTCAGACAGTTAGTAGTACATTCCTGTTTGTCTCATTAGTCAGACAGACAGTTAGTAGTACATTCCTGTTGGTCTCATTAGTCAGACAGACAGTTAGTAGTACATTCCTGTTTGTCTCATTAGTCAGTCAGACAGTTAGTAGTACATTCCTGTTTGTCTCATTAGTCAGTCAGACAGTTAGTAGTACATTCCTGTTTGTCTCATTAGACAGTCAGTCAGTTAGTAGTACATTCCTGTTTGTCTCATTAGTCAGACAGACAGTTAGTAGTACATTCCTGTTGGTCTCATTAGTCAGACAGACAGTTAGTAGTACATTCCTGTTTGTCTCATTAGTCAGACAGACAGTTAGTAGTACATTCCTGTTTGTCTCATTAGTCAGACAGACAGTTAGTAGTACATTCCTGTTTGTCTCATTAGTCAGACAGACAGTTAGTAGTACATTCCTGTTTGTCTCATTAGTCAGTCAGACAGTTAGTAGTACATTCCTGTTTGTCTCATTAGTCAGTCAGACAGACAGTTAGTAGTACATTCCTGTTTGTCTCATTAGTCAGACAGACAGTTAGTAGTACATTCCTGTTTGTCTCATTAGTCAGTCAGTCAGTCAGTTAGTAGTACATTCCTGTTTGTCTCATTAGTCAGTCAGTTAGTAGTACATTCCTGTTTGTCTCATTAGTCAGACAGACAGTTAGTAGTACATTCCTGTTTGTCTCATTAGTCAGTCAGACAGTCAGTTAGTAGTACATTCCTGTTTGTCTCATTAGACAGTCAGTCAGTTAGTAGTACATTCCTGTTTGTCTCATTAGTCAGTCAGACAGTTAGTAGTACATTCCTGTTTGTCTCATTAGTCAGTCAGTTAGTAGTACATTCCTGTTTGTCTCATTAGTCAGTCAGACAGTTAGTAGTACATTCCTGTTTGTCTCATTAGTCAGTCAGACAGTTAGTAGTACATTCCTGTTTGTCTCATTAGTCAGACAGACAGTTAGTAGTACATTCCTGTTTGTCTCATTAGTCAGTCAGACAGTTAGTAGTACATTCCTGTTTGTCTCATTAGTCAGACAGACAGTTAGTAGTACATTCCTGTTTGTCTCATTAGTCAGTCAGACAGTTAGTAGTACATTCCTGTTTGTCTCATTAGTCAGACAGAGAGTTAGTAGTACATTCCTGTTTGTCTCATTAGTCAGTCAGACAGTTAGTAGTACATTCCTGTTTGTCTCATTAGTCAGACAGACAGTTAGTAGTACATTCCTGTTTGTCTCATTAGTCCCGTCAGTTAGTAGTACATTCCTGTTTGTCTCATTAGACAGTCAGACAGTTAGTAGTACATTCCTGTTTGTCTCATTAGACAGTCAGACAGACAGTTAGTAGTACATTCCTGTTTGTCTCATTAGACAGTCAGACAGTTAGTAGTACATTCCTGTTTGTCTCATTAGTCAGACAGACAGTTAGTAGTACATTCCTGTTTGTCTCATTAGTCAGACAGACAGTTAGTAGTACATTCCTGTTTGTCTCATTAGTCAGACAGACAGTTAGTAGTACATTCCTGTTTGTCTCATTAGTCAGTCAGACAGACAGTTAGTAGTACATTCCTGTTTGTCTCATTAGTCAGACAGACAGTTAGTAGTACATTCCTGTTTGTCTCATTAGTCAGACAGACAGTTAGTAGTACATTCCTGTTTGTCTCATTAGTCAGTCAGACAGACAGTTAGTAGTACATTCCTGTTTGTCTCATTAGTCAGTCAGACAGTTAGTAGTACATTCCTGTTTGTCTCATTAGTCAGTCAGACAGTTAGTAGTACATTCCTGTTTGTCTCATTAGTCAGTCAGACAGACAGTTAGTAGTACATTCCTGTTTGTCTCATTAGTCAGTCAGCGTTAGTAGTACATTCCTGTTTGTCTCATTAGACAGTCAGACAGTTAGTAGTACATTCCTGTTTGTCTCATTAGTCAGACAGACAGTTAGTAGTACATTCCTGTTTGTCTCATTAGACAGTCAGACAGTTAGTAGTACATTCCTGTTTGTCTCATTAGTCAGTCAGTCAGACAGTTAGTAGTACATTCCTGTTTGTCTCATTAGTCAGTCAGACAGTTAGTAGTACATTCCTGTTTGTCTCATTAGTCAGTCAGTTAGTAGTACATTCCTGTTTGTCTCATTAGTCAGTCAGACAGTTAGTAGTACATTCCTGTTTGTCTCATTAGTCAGTCAGACAGTTAGTAGTACATTCCTGGTTGTCTCATTAGTCAGACAGACAGTTAGTAGTACATTCCTGTTTGTCTCATTAGTCCCGTCAGTTAGTAGTACATTCCTGTTTGTCTCATTAGACAGTCAGACAGTTAGTAGTACATTCCTGTTTGTCTCATTAGACAGTCAGACAGACAGTTAGTAGTACATTCCTGTTTGTCTCATTAGTCAGACAGACAGTTAGTAGTACATTCCTGTTTGTCTCATTAGTCAGACAGACAGTTAGTAGTACATTCCTGTTTGTCTCATTAGTCAGTCAGACAGACAGTTAGTAGTACATTCCTGTTTGTCTCATTAGTCAGACAGACAGTTAGTAGTACATTCCTGTTTGTTTCATTAGTCAGACAGACAGTTAGTAGTACATTCCTGTTTGTCTCATCAGTCAGTCAGACAGACAGTTAGTAGTACATTCCTGTTTGTCTCATTAGTCAGACAGACAGTTAGTAGTACATTCCTGTTTGTCTCATTAGTCAGTCAGACAGTTAGTAGTACATTCCTGTTTGTCTCATTAGTCAGTCAGACAGACAGTTAGTAGTACATTCCTGTTTGTCTCATTAGTCAGTCAGCTTAGTAGTACATTCCTGTTTGTCTCATTAGACAGTCAGACAGTTAGTAGTACATTCCTGTTTGTCTCATTAGTCAGACAGACAGTTAGTAGTACATTCCTGTTTGTCTCATTAGACAGTCAGACAGTTAGTAGAACATTCCTGTTTGTCTCATTAGTCAGTCAGTCAGACAGTTAGTAGTGCATTCCTGTTTGTCTCATTAGTCAGTCAGACAGTTAGTAGTACATTCCTGTTTGTCTCATTAGTCAGTCAGTTAGTAGTACATTCCTGTTTGTCTCATTAGTCAGTCAGACAGTTAGTAGTACATTCCTGTTTGTCTCATTAGTCACTCAGACAGTTAGTAGTACATTCCTGTTTGTCTCATTAGTATGTCAGTCAGTCAGTTAGTAGTACATTCCTGTTTGTCTCATTAGTCAGTCAGTTAGTAGTACATTCCTGTTTGTCTCATTAGTCAGACAGACAGTTAGTAGTACATTCCTGTTTGTCTCATTAGTCAGTCAGTCAGTTAGTAGTACATTCCTGTTTGTCTCATTAGTCAGTCAGACAGTTAGTAGTACATTCCTGTTTGTCTCATTAGTCAGACAGAGAGTTAGTAGTACATTCCTGTTTGTCTCATTAGTCAGACAGACAGTTAGTAGTACATTCCTGTTTGTCTCATTAGTCAGTCAGACAGTTAGTAGTACATTCCTGTTTGTCTCATTAGTCAGACAGACAGTTAGTAGTACATTCCTGTTTGTCTCATTAGTCAGACAGACAGTTAGTAGTACATTCCTGTTTGTCTCATTAGTCAGTCAGTCAGTCAGTTAGTAGTACATTCCTGTTTGTCTCATTAGTCTGTCAGTCAGTCAGTTAGTAGTACATTCCTATTTGTCTCATTAGTCAGTCAGACAGACAGTTAGTAGTACATTCCTGTTTGTCTCATTAGTCAGTCAGACAGACAGTTAGTAGTACATTCCTGTTTGTCTCATTAGTCAGACAGACAGTTAGTAGTACATTCCTGTTTGTCTCATTAGTCAGACAGACAGTTAGTAGTACATTCCTGTTTGTCTTATTAGTCAGTCAGACAGACAGTTAGTAGTACATTCCAGTTTGTCTCATTAGTCAGTCAGACAGTTAGTAGTACATTCCTGTTTGTCTCATTAGTCAGACAGACAGTTAGTAGTACATTCCTGTTGGTCTCATTAGTCAGACAGACAGTTAGTAGTACATTCCTGTTTGTCTCATTAGTCAGTCAGACAGTTAGTAGTACATTCCTGTTTGTCTCATTAGTCAGTCAGACAGTTAGTAGTACATTCCTGTTTGTCTCATTAGACAGTCAGACAGTTAGTAGTACATTCCTGTTTGTCTCATTAGTCAGACAGACAGTTAGTAGTACATTCCTGTTTGTCTCATTAGTCAGACAGACAGTTAGTAGTACATTCCTGTTTGTCTCATTAGTCAGACAGACAGTTAGTAGTACATTCCTGTTTGTCTCATTAGTCAGTCAGACAGTTAGTAGTACATTCCTGTTTGTCTCATTAGTCAGTCAGACAGTTAGTAGTACATTCCTGTTTGTCTCATTAGTCAGACAGACAGTTAGTAGTACATTCCTGTTGGTCTCATTAGTCAGACAGACAGTTAGTAGTACATTCCTGTTTGTCTCATTAGTCAGACAGACAGTTAGTAGTACATTCCTGTTGGTCTCATTAGTCAGTCAGACAGTTAGTAGTACATTCCTGTTTGTCTCATTAGTCAGTCAGACAGACAGTTAGTAGTACATTCCTGTTTGTCTCATTAGTCAGACAGACAGTTAGTAGTACATTCCTGTTTGTCTCATTAGTCAGTCAGTCAGTCAGTTAGTAGTACATTCCTGTTTGTCATTAGTCAGTCAGAGTTAGTAGTACATTCCTGTTTGTCTCATTAGTCAGACAGACAGTTAGTAGTACATTCCTGTTTGTCTCATTAGTCAGTCAGACAGTCAGTTAGTAGTACATTCCTGTTTGTCTCATTAGACAGTCAGTTAGTTAGTAGTACATTCCTGTTTGTCTCATTAGTCAGTCAGACAGTTAGTAGTACATTCCTGTTTGTCTCATTAGTCAGTCAGACAGTTAGTAGTACATTCCTGTTTGTCTCATTAGTCAGTCAGACAGTTAGTAGTACATTCCTGTTTGTCTCATTAGTCAGTCAGACAGTTAGTAGTACATTCCTGTTTGTCTCATTAGTCAGTCAGACAGTTAGTAGTACATTCCTGTTTGTCTCATTAGTCAGTCAGACAGTTAGTAGTACATTCCTGTTTGTCTCATTAGTCAGACAGACAGTTAGTAGTACATTCCTGTTTGTCTCATTAGACAGTCAGACAGACAGTTAGTAGTACATTCCTGTTTGTCTCATTAGACAGTCAGACAGTTAGTAGTACATTCCTGTTTGTCTCATTAGTCAGACAGACAGTTAGTAGTACATTCCTGTTTGTCTCATTAGTCAGACAGACAGTTAGTAGTACATTCCTGTTGGTCTCATTAGTCAGTCAGACAGTTAGTAGTACATTCCTGTTTGTCTCATTAGTCAGTCAGACAGTTAGTAGTACATTCCTGTTTGTCTCATTAGTCAGACAGACAGTTAGTAGTACATTCCTGTTGGTCTCATTAGTCAGACAGACAGTTAGTAGTACATTCCTGTTTTTCTCATTAGTCAGACAGACAGTTAGTAGTACATTCCTGTTGGTCTCATTAGTCAGTCAGACAGTTAGTAGTACATTCCTGTTTGTCTCATTAGTCAGTCAGACAGACAGTTAGTAGTACATTCCTGTTTGTCTCATTAGTCAGACAGACAGTTAGTAGTACATTCCTGTTTGTCTCATTAGTCAGTCAGTCAGTCAGTTAGTAGTACATTCCTGTTTGTCTCATTAGTCAGTCAGTTAGTAGTACATTCCTGTTTGTCTCATTAGTCAGACAGACAGTTAGTAGTACATTCCTGTTTGTCTCATTAGTCAGTCAGACAGTCAGTTAGTAGTACATTCCTGTTTGTCTCATTAGACAGTCAGTTAGTTAGTAGTACATTCCTGTTTCTCTCATTAGTCAGTCAGACAGTTAGTAGTACATTCCTGTTTGTCTCATTAGTCAGTCAGTTAGTAGTACATTCCTGTTTGTCTCATTAGTCAGTCAGACAGTTAGTAGTACATTCCTGTTTGTCTCATTAGTCAGTCAGACAGTTAGTAGTACATTCCTGTTTGTCTCATTAGTCAGACAGACAGTTAGTAGTACATTCCTGTTTGTCTCATTAGTCAGTCAGACAGTTAGTAGTACATTCCTGTTTGTCTCATTAGTCAGACAGACAGTTAGTAGTACATTCCTGTTTGTCTCATTAGTCAGTCAGACAGTTAGTAGTACATTCCTGTTTGTCTCATTAGTCAGACAGACAGTTAGTAGTACATTCCTGTTTGTCTCATTAGTCAGTCAGACAGTTAGTAGTACATTCCTGTTTGTCTCATTAGTCAGACAGACAGTTAGTAGTACATTCCTGTTTGTCTCATTAGTCCGCGACAGTTAGTAGTACATTCCTGTTTGTCTCATTAGTCAGTCAGACAGTTAGTAGTACATTCCTGTTTGTCTCATTAGACAGTCAGACAGACAGTTAGTAGTACATTCCTGTTTGTCTCATTAGACAGTCAGACAGTTAGTAGTACATTCCTGTTTGTCTCATTAGTCAGACAGACAGTTAGTAGTACATTCCTGTTTGTCTCATTAGTCAGTCAGACAGACAGTTAGTAGTACATTCCTGTTTGTCTCATTAGTCAGACAGACAGTTAGTAGTACATTCCTGTTTGTCTCATTAGTCAGTCAGTCAGTCAGTTAGTAGTACATTCCTGTTTGTCTCATTAGTCAGTCAGACAGTTAGTAGTACATTCCTGTTTGTCTCATTAGTCAGACAGACAGTTAGTAGTACATTCCTGTTTGTCTCATTAGTCAGTCAGACAGTCAGTTAGTAGTACATTCCTGTTTGTCTCATTAGACAGTCAGTCAGTTAGTAGTACATTCCTGTTTGTCTCATTAGTCAGTCAGACAGTTAGTAGTACATTCCTGTTTGTCTCATTAGTCAGTCAGACAGTTAGTAGTACATTCCTGTTTGTCTCATTAGTCAGTCAGACAGTTAGTAGTACATTCCTGTTTGTCTCATTAGTCAGTCAGACAGTTAGTAGTACATTCCTGTTTGTCTCATTAGTCAGACAGACAGTTAGTAGTACATTCCTGTTTGTCTCATTAGTCAGTCAGACAGTTAGTAGTACATTCCTGTTTGTCTCATTAGTCAGACAGACAGTTAGTAGTACATTCCTGTTTGTCTCATTAGTCAGTCAGACAGTTAGTAGTACATTCCTGTTTGTCTCATTAGTCAGACAGACAGTTAGTAGTACATTCCTGTTTGTCTCATTAGTCAGTCAGACAGTTAGTAGTACATTCCTGTTTGTCTCATTAGTCAGACAGACAGTTAGTAGTACATTCCTGTTTGTCTCATTAGTCCCGTCAGTTAGTAGTACATTCCTGTTTGTCTCATTAGACAGTCAGACAGACAGTTAGTAGTACATTCCTGTTTGTCTCATTAGACAGTCAGACAGTTAGTAGTACATTCCTGTTTGTCTCATTAGTCAGACAGACAGTTAGTAGTACATTCCTGTTTGTCTCATTAGTCAGACAGACAGTTAGTAGTACATTCCTGTTTGTCTCATTAGTCAGACAGACAGTTAGTAGTACATTCCTGTTTGTCTCATTAGTCAGTCAGACAGACGTTAGTAGTACATTCCTGTTTGTCTCATTAGTCAGACAGACAGTTAGTAGTACATTCCTGTTTGTCTCATTAGTCAGACAGACAGTTAGTAGTACATTCCTGTTTGTCTCATTAGTCAGTCAGGACAGTTAGTAGTACATTCCTGTTTGTCTCATTAGTCAGTCAGACAGTTAGTAGTACATTCCTGTTTGTCTCATTAGTCAGACAGACAGTTAGTAGTACATTCCTGTTTGTCTCATTAGTCAGTCAGACAGACAGTTAGTAGTACATTCCTGTTTGTCTCATTAGTCAGTCAGTTAGTAGTACATTCCTGTTTGTCTCATTAGACAGTCAGACAGTTAGTAGTACATTCCTGTTTGTCTCATTAGTCAGACAGACAGTTAGTAGTACATTCCTGTTTGTCTCATTAGACAGTCAGACAGTTAGTAGTACATTCCTGTTTGTCTCATTAGTCAGTCAGTCAGACAGTTAGTAGTACATTCCTGTTTGTCTCATTAGTCAGTCAGACAGTTAGTAGTACATTCCTGTTTGTCTCATTAGTCAGTCAGTTAGTAGTACATTCCTGTTTGTCTCATTTGTCAGTCAGACAGTTAGTAGTACATTCCTGTTTGTCTCATTAGTCAGTCAGACAGTTAGTAGTACATTCCTGTTTGTCTCATTAGTCAGACAGACAGTTAGTAGTACATTCCTGTTTGTCTCATTAGTCCCGTCAGTTAGTAGTACATTCCTGTTTGTCTCATTAGACAGTCAGACAGTTAGTAGTACATTCCTGTTTGTCTCATTAGACAGTCAGACAGACAGTTAGTAGTACATTCCTGTTTGTCTCATTAGACAGTCAGACAGTTAGTAGTACATTCCTGTTTGTCTCATTAGTCAGACAGACAGTTAGTAGTACATTCCTGTTTGTCTCATTAGTCAGTCAGACAGACAGTTAGTAGTACATTCCTTTTTGTCTCATTAGTCAGACATACAGTTAGTAGTACATTCCTGTTTGTCTCATTAGTCAGTCAGTCAGTCAGTTAGTAGAACATTCCTGTTTGTCTCATTAGTCAGTCAGACAGTTAGTAGTACATTCCTGTTTGTCTCATTAGTCAGTCAGACAGTTAGTAGTACATTCCTGTTTGTCTCATTAGTCAGTCAGACAGTCAGTTAGTAGTACATTCCTGTTTGTCTCATTAGACAGTCAGTCAGTTAGTAGTACATTCCTGTTTGTCTCATTAGTCAGTCAGACAGTTAGTAGTACATTCCTGTTTGTCTCATTAGTCAGTCAGTTAGTAGTACATTCCTGTTTGTCTCATTAGTCAGTCAGACAGTTAGTAGTACATTCCTGTTTGTCTCATTAGTCAGTCAGACAGTTAGTAGTACATTCCTGTTTGTCTCATTAGTCAGACAGACAGTTAGTAGTACATTCCTGTTTGTCTCATTAGTCAGTCAGACAGTTAGTAGTACATTCCTGTTTGTCTCATTAGTCAGACAGACAGTTAGTAGTACATTCCTGTTTGTCTCATTAGTCAGTCAGACAGTTAGTAGTACATTCCTGTTTGTCTCATTAGTCAGACAGACAGTTAGTAGTACATTCCTGTTTGTCTCATTAGTCAGTCAGACAGTTAGTAGTACATTCCTGTTTGTCTCATTAGTCAGACAGACAGTTAGTAGTACATTCCTGTTTGTCTCATTAGTCCGGTCAGTTAGTAGTACATTCCTGTTTGTCTCATTAGACAGTCAGACAGACAGTTAGTAGTACATTCCTGTTTGTCTCATTAGACAGTCAGACAGTTAGTAGTACATTCCTGTTTGTCTCATTAGTCAGTCAGACAGTTAGTAGTACATTCCTGTTTGTCTCATTAGTCAGACAGACAGTTAGTAGTACATTCCTGTTTGTCTCATTAGTCAGACAGACAGTTAGTAGTACATTCCTGTTTGTCTCATTAGTCAGTCAGACAGACAGTTAGTAGTACATTCCTGTTTGTCTCATTAGTCAGACAGACAGTTAGTAGTACATTCCTGTTTGTCTCATTAGTCAGACAGACAGTTAGTAGTACATTCCTGTTTGTCTCATTAGTCAGTCAGACAGACGTTAGTAGTACATTCCTGTTTGTCTCATTAGTCAGACAGACAGTTAGTAGTACATTCCTGTTTGTCTCATTAGTCAGTCAGACAGTTAGTAGTACATTCCTGTTTGTCTCATTAGTCAGTCAGACAGACAGTTAGTAGTACATTCCTGTTTGTCTCATTAGTCAGTCAGTTAGTAGTACATTCCTGTTTGTCTCATTAGTCAGTCAGACAGTTAGTAGTACATTCCTGTTTGTCTCATTAGTCAGACAGACAGTTAGTAGTACATTCCTGTTTGTCTCATTAGACAGTCAGACAGTTAGTAGTACATTCCTGTTTGTCTCATTAGTCAGTCAGTCAGACAGTTAGTAGTACATTCCTGTTTGTCTCATTAGTCAGTCAGACAGTTAGTAGTACATTCCTGTTTGTCTCATTAGTCAGTCAGCGTTAGTAGTACATTCCTGTTTGTCTCATTTGTCAGTCAGACAGTTAGTAGTACATTCCTGTTTGTCTCATTAGTCAGACAGACAGTTAGTAGTACATTCCTGTTTGTCTCATTAGTCAGACAGACAGTTAGTAGTACATTCCTGTTTGTCTCATTAGTCAGTCCGACAGTTAGTAGTACATTCCTGTTTGTCTCATTAGACAGTCAGACAGTTAGTAGTACATTCCTGTTTGTCTCATTAGTCAGTCAGACAGACAGTTAGTAGTACATTCCTGTTTGTCTCATTAGTCAGTCAGACAGTTAGTAGTACATTCCTGTTTGTCTCATTAGTCAGACAGACAGTTAGTAGTACATTCCTGTTTGTCTCATTAGTCAGTCAGACAGACAGTTAGTAGTACATTCCTGTTTGTCTCATTAGTCAGACAGACAGTTAGTAGTACATTCCTGTTTGTCTCATTAGTCAGTCAGACAGTTAGTAGTACATTCCTGTTTGTCTCATTAGTCAGTCAGACAGACAGTTAGTAGTACATTCCTGTTTGTCTCATTAGTCAGACAGACAGTTAGTAGTACATTCCTGTTTGTCTCATTAGTCAGTCAGACAGTTAGTAGTACATTCCTGTTTGTCTCATTAGTCAGTCAGACAGACAGTTAGTAGTACATTCCTGTTTGTCTCATTAGTCAGTCAGAGTTAGTAGTACATTCCTGTTTGTCTCATTAGTCAGTCAGACAGTTAGTAGTACATTCCTGTTTGTCTCATTAGTCAGACAGACAGTTAGTAGTACATTCCTGTTTGTCTCATTAGACAGTCAGACAGTTAGTAGTACATTCCTGTTTGTCTCATTAGTCAGTCAGTCAGACAGTTAGTAGTACATTCCTGTTTGTCTCATTAGTCAGTCAGACAGTTAGTAGTACATTCCTGTTTGTCTCATTAGTCAGTCAGTTAGTAGTACATTCCTGTTTGTCTCATTAGTCAGACAGACAGTTAGTAGTACATTCCTGTTTGTCTCATTAGTCAGACAGACAGTTAGTAGTACATTCCTGTTTGTCTTATTAGTCAGTCAGACAGACAGTTAGTAGTACATTCCTGTTTGTCTCATTAGTCAGTCAGACAGTTAGTAGTACATTCCTGTTTGTCTCATTAGTCAGACAGACAGTTAGTAGTACATTCCTGTTTGTCTCATTAGTCAGTCAGACAGACAGTTAGTAGTACATTCCTGTTTGTCTCATTAGTCAGACAGACAGTTAGTAGTACATTCCTGTTTGTCTCATTAGTCAGTCAGACAGTTAGTAGTACATTCCTGTTTGTCTCATTAGTCAGTCAGACAGACAGTTAGTAGTACATTCCTGTTTGTCTCATTAGTCAGTCAGTTAGTAGTACATTCCTGTTTGTCTCATTAGACAGTCAGACAGTTAGTAGTACATTCCTGTTTGTCTCATTAGTCAGACAGACAGTTAGTAGTACATTCCTGTTTGTCTCATTAGTCAGTCAGACAGTTAGTAGTACATTCCTGTTTGTCTCATTAGTCAGTCAGTCAGACAGTTAGTAGTACATTCCTGTTTGTCTCATTAGTCAGTCAGACAGTTAGTAGTACATTCCTGTTTGTCTCATTAGTCAGTCAGTTAGTAGTACATTCCTGTTTGTCTCATTAGTCAGTCAGACAGTTAGTAGTACATTCCTGTTTGTCTCATTAGTCAGTCAGACAGTTAGTAGTACATTCCTGTTTGTCTCATTAGTCAGTCAGTCAGTTAGTAGTACATTCCTGTTTGTCTCATTAGTCAGTCAGACAGTTAGTAGTACATTCCTGTTTGTCTCATTTGTCAGTCAGACAGACAGTTAGTAGTACATTCCTGTTTGTCTCATTAGACAGTCAGACAGTTAGTAGTACATTCCTTTTTGTCTCATTAGTCAGTCAGACAGTTAGTAGTACATCCCTGTTTGTCTCATTAGTCAGTCAGACAGTTAGTAGTACATTCCTGTTTGTCTCATTAGTCAGACAGAGAGTTAGTAGTACATTCCTGTTTGTCTCATTAGTCAGTCAGACAGTTAGTAGTACATTCCTGTTTGTCTCATTAGTCAGACAGACAGTTAGTAGTACATTCCTGTTTGTCTCATTAGTCCCGTCAGTTAGTAGTACATTCCTGTTTGTCTCATTAGACAGTCAGACAGTTAGTAGTACATTCCTGTTTGTCTCATTAGACAGTCAGACAGACAGTTAGTAGTACATTCCTGTTTGTCTCATTAGACAGTCAGACAGTTAGTAGTACATTCCTGTTTGTCTCATTAGTCAGACAGACAGTTAGTAGTACATTCCTGTTTGTCTCATTAGTCAGACAGACAGTTAGTAGTACATTCCTGTTTGTCTTATTAGTCAGTCAGACAGACAGTTAGTAGTACATTCCTGTTTGTCTCATTAGTCAGACAGACAGTTAGTAGTACATTCCTGTTTGTTTCATTAGTCAGACAGACAGTTAGTAGTACATTCCTGTTTGTCTCATTAGTCAGTCAGACAGACAGTTAGTAGTACATTCCTGTTTGTCTCATTAGTCAGACAGACAGTTAGTAGTACATTCCTGTTTGTCTCATTAGTCAGTCAGACAGTTAGTAGTACATTCCTGTTTGTCTCATTAGTCAGTCAGACAGACAGTTAGTAGTACATTCCTGTTTGTCTCATTAGTCAGTCAGTCAGTTAGTAGTACATTCCTGTTTGTCTCATTAGACAGTCAGACAGTTAGTAGTACATTCCTGTTTGTCTCATTAGTCAGACAGACAGTTAGTAGTACATTCCTGTTTGTCTCATTAGACAGTCAGACAGTTAGTAGTACATTCCTGTTTGTCTCATTAGTCAGTCAGTCAGACAGTTAGTAGTACATTCCTGTTTGTCTCATTAGTCAGTCAGACAGTTAGTAGTACATTCCTGTTTGTCTCATTAGTCAGTCAGTTAGTAGTACATTCCTGTTTGTCTCATTAGTCAGTCAGACAGTTAGTAGTACATTCCTGTTTGTCTCATTAGTCAGTCAGACAGTTAGTAGTACATTCCTGTTTGTCTCATTAGTCAGACAGACAGTTAGTAGTACATTCCTGTTTGTCTCATTAGTCAGCCGACAGTTAGTAGTACATTCCTGTTTGTCTCATTAGACAGTCAGACAGTTAGTAGTACATTCCTGTTTGTCTCATTAGACAGTCAGACAGTTAGTAGTACATTCCTGTTTGTCTCATTAGTCAGACAGACAGTTAGTAGTACATTCCTGTTTGTCTCATTAGTCAGACAGACAGTTAGTAGTACATTCCTGTTTGTCTCATTAGTCAGTCAGACAGACAGTTAGTAGTACATTCCTGTTTGTCTCATTAGTCAGACAGACAGTTAGTAGTACATTCCTGTTTGTCTCATTAGTCAGACAGACAGTTAGTAGTACATTCCTGTTTGTCTCATTAGTCAGTCAGACAGACAGTTAGTAGTACATTCCTGTTTGTCTCATTAGTCAGACAGACAGTTAGTAGTACATTCCTGTTTGTCTCATTAGTCAGTCAGACAGTTAGTAGTACATTCCTGTTTGTCTCATTAGTCAGTCAGACAGACAGTTAGTAGTACATTCCTGTTTGTCTCATTAGTCAGTCAGACAGTTAGTAGTACATTCCTGTTTGTCTCATTAGTCAGTCAGACAGTTAGTAGTACATTCCTGTTTGTCTCATTAGTCAGTCAGTCAGTCAGTTAGTAGTACATTCCTGTTTGTCTCATTAGTCAGTCAGACAGTTAGTAGTACATTCCTGTTTGTCTCATTAGTCAGTCAGACAGACAGTTAGTAGTACATTCCTGTTTGTCTCATTAGTCAGTCAGTTAGTAGTACATTCCTGTTTGTCTCATTAGACAGTCAGACAGTTAGTAGTACATTCCTGTTTGTCTCATTAGTCAGTCAGACAGTTAGTAGTACATTCCTGTTTGTCTCATTAGTCAGTCAGACAGTTAGTAGTACATTCCTGTTTGTCTCATTAGTCAGTCAGTCAGTCAGTTAGTAGTACATTCCTATTTGTCTCATTAGTCAGTCAGACAGACAGTTAGTAGTACATTCCTGTTTGTCTCATTAGTCAGTCAGACAGACAGTTAGTAGTACATTCCTGTTTGTCTCATTAGTCAGTCAGACAGACAGTTAGTAGTACATTCCTGTTTGTCTCATTAGTCAGACAGACAGTTAGTAGTACATTCCTGTTTGTCTCATTAGACAGTCAGTCAGTTAGTAGTACATTCCTGTTTGTCTCATTAGTCAGTCAGACAGTTAGTAGTACATTCCTGTTTGTCTCATTAGTCAGACAGACAGTTAGTAGTACATTCCTGTTTGTCTCATTAGTCAGACAGACAGTTAGTAGTACATTCCTGTTTGTCTTATTAGTCAGTCAGACAGACAGTTAGTAGTACATTCCTGTTTGTCTCATTAGTCAGACAGACAGTTAGTAGTACATTCCTGTTTGTCTCATTAGTCAGACAGACAGTTAGTAGTACATTCCTGTTTGTCTCATTAGTCAGTCAGACAGACAGTTAGTAGTACATTCCTGTTTGTCTCATTAGTCAGACAGACAGTTAGTAGTACATTCCTGTTTGTCTCATTAGTCAGTCAGACAGTTAGTAGTACATTCCTGTTTGTCTCATTAGTCAGTCAGACAGACAGTTAGTAGTACATTCCTGTTTGTCTCATTAGACAGTCAGTCAGTTAGTAGTACATTCCTGTTTGTCTCATTAGTCAGTCAGACAGTTAGTAGTACATTCCTGTTTGTCTCATTAGTCAGACAGACAGTTAGTAGTACATTCCTGTTTGTCTCATTAGTCAGTCAGTCAGTCAGTTAGTAGTACATTCCTGTTTGTCTCATTAGTCAGTCAGACAGACAGTTAGTAGTACATTCCTGTTTGTCTCATTAGTCAGTCAGACAGACAGTTAGTAGTACATTCCTGTTTGTCTCATTAGTCAGTCAGACAGTTAGTAGTACATTCCTGTTTGTCTCATTAGTCAGTCAGACAGTTAGTAGTACATTCCTGTTTGTCTCATTAGTCAGTCAGACAGTTAGTAGTACATTCCTGTTTGTCTCATTAGTCAGTCAGTCAGTCAGTTAGTAGTACATTCCTGTTTGTCTCATTAGTCAGTCAGTTAGTAGTACATTCCTGTTTGTCTCATTAGTCAGACAGACAGTTAGTAGTACATTCCTGTTTGTGTCATTAGTCAGTCAGTCAGTCAGTCAGTTAGTAGTACATTCCTGTTTGTCTCATTAGTCAGTCAGACAGTTAGTAGTACATTCCTGTTTGTCTCATTAGTCAGTCAGACAGTTAGTAGTACATTCCTGTTTGTCTCATTAGTCAGTCAGACAGTTAGTAGTACATTCCTGTTTGTCTCATTAGACAGTCAGACAGTTAGTAGTACATTCCTGTTTGTCTCATTAGTCAGTCAGACAGTTAGTAGTACATTCCTGTTTGTCTCATTAGTCAGACAGACAGTTAGTAGTACATTCCTGTTTGTCTCATTAGTCAGTCAGTCAGACAGTTAGTAGTACATTCCTGTTTGTCTCATTAGTCAGTCAGACAGACAGTTAGTAGTACATTCCTGTTTGTCTCATTAGTCAGTCAGACAGACAGTTAGTAGTACATTCCTGTTTGTCTCATTAGTCAGACAGACAGTTAGTAGTACATTCCTGTTTGTCTCATTAGACAGTCAGACAGTTAGTAGTACATTCCTGTTTGTCTCATTAGTCAGTCAGACAGTTAGTAGTACATTCCTGTTTGTCTCATTAGTCAGACAGACAGTTAGTAGTACATTCCTGTTTGTCTCATTAGTCAGACAGACAGTTAGTAGTACATTCCTGTTTGTCTCATTAGTCAGTCAGTCAGTCAGTTAGTAGTACATTCCTGTTTGTCTCATTAGTCAGTCAGACAGACAGTTAGTAGTACATTCCTGTTTGTCTCATTAGTCAGTCAGACAGACAGTTAGTAGTACATTCCTGTTTGTCTCATTAGTCAGACAGACAGTTAGTAGTACATTCCTGTTTGTCTCATTAGTCAGACAGACAGTTAGTAGTACATTCCTGTTTGTCTTATTAGTCAGTCAGACAGACAGTTAGTAGTACATTCCTGTTTGTCTCATTAGTCAGTCAGACAGTTAGTAGTACATTCCTGTTTGTCTCATTAGTCAGACAGACAGTTAGTAGTACATTCCTGTTTGTCTCATTAGTCAGTCAGACAGACAGTTAGTAGTACATTCCTGTTTGTCTCATTAGTCAGACAGACAGTTAGTAGTACATTCCTGTTTGTCTCATTAGTCAGTCAGACAGTTAGTAGTACATTCCTGTTTGTCTCATTAGTCAGTCAGACAGACAGTTAGTAGTACATTCCTGTTTGTCTCATTAGACAGTCAGTCAGTTAGTAGTACATTCCTGTTTGTCTCATTAGTCAGTCAGACAGTTAGTAGTACATTCCTGTTTGTCTCATTAGTCAGACAGACAGTTAGTAGTACATTCCTGTTTGTCTCATTAGTCAGTCAGTCAGTCAGTTAGTAGTACATTCCTGTTTGTCTCATTAGTCAGTCAGACAGACAGTTAGTAGTACATTCCTGTTTGTCTCATTAGTCAGTCAGACAGACAGTTAGTAGTACATTCCTGTTTGTCTCATTAGTCAGACAGACAGTTAGTAGTACATTCCTGTTTGTCTCATTAGTCAGTCAGACAGTTAGTAGTACATTCCTGTTTGTCTCATTAGTCAGTCAGTTAGTAGTACATTCCTGTTTGTCTCATTAGTCAGACAGACAGTTAGTAGTACATTCCTGTTTGTCTCATTAGTCAGTCAGTCAGTTAGTAGTACATTCCTGTTTGTCTCATTAGACAGTCAGTCAGTTCATAGTACATTCCTGTTTGTCTCATTAGTCAGTCAGACAGTTAGTAGTACATTCCTGTTTGTCTCATTAGTCAGACAGACAGTTAGTAGTACATTCCTGTTTGTCTCATTAGTCAGTCAGTTAGTAGTACATTCCTGTTTGTCTCATTAGACAGTCAGACAGTTAGTAGTACATTCCTGTTTGTCTCATTAGTCAGTCAGACAGACAGTTAGTAGTACATTCCTGTTTGTCTCATTAGACAGTCAGACAGTTAGTAGTACATTCCTGTTTGTCTCATTAGTCAGACAGACAGTTAGTAGTACATTCCTTTTTGTCTCATTAGTCAGACAGACAGTTAGTAGTACATTCCTGTTTGTCTTATTAGTCAGTCAGACAGACAGTTAGTAGTACATTCCCGTTTGTCTCATTAGTCAGACAGACAGTTAGTAGTACATTCCTGTTTGTCTCATTAGTCAGACAGACAGTTAGTAGTACATTCCTGTTTGTCTCATTAGTCAGTCAGTTAGTAGTACATTCCTGTTTGTCTCATTAGTCAGTCAGTCAGACAGTTAGTAGTACATTCCTGTTTGTCTCATTAGACAGTCAGACAGTTAAAAGTACATTCCTGTTTGTCTCATTAGTCAGACAGACAGTTAGTAGTACATTCCTGTTTGTCTCATTAGACAGTCAGACAGTTAGTAGTACATTCCTGTTTGTCTCATTAGTCAGTCAGACAGTTAGTAGTACATTCCTGTTTGTCTCATTAGTCAGTCAGTCAGACAGTTAGTTGTACATTCCTGTTTGTCTCATTAGTCAGTCAGTTAGTAGTGCATTCCTGTTTGTCTCATTAGACAGTCAGTCAGTTAGTAGTACATTCCTGTTTGTCTCATTAGTCAGTCAGACAGTTAGTAGTACATTCCTGTTTGTCTCATTAGTCATTCAGTTAGTAGTACATTCCTGTTTGTCTCATTAGTCAGTCAGACAGTTAGTAGTACATTCCTGTTTGTCTCATTAGTCAGACAGACAGTTAGTAGTACATTCCTGTTTGTCTCATTAGTCAGTCAGTCAGTTAGTAGTACATTCCTGTTTGTCTCATTAGTCAGTCAGACAGTTAGTAGTACATTCCTGTTTGTCTCATTAGTCAGTCAGACAGTTAGTAGTACATTCCTGTTTGTCTCATTAGTCAGACAGACAGTTAGTAGTACATTCCTGTTTGTCTCATTAGTCAGTCAGACAGACAGTTAGTAGTACATTCCTGTTTGTCTCATTAGTCAGACAGACAGTTAGTAGTACATTCCTGTTTGTCTCATTAGTCAGACAGACAGTTAGTAGTACATTCCTGTTTGTCTCATTTGTCAGTCAGACAGACAGACTGTTAGTAGTACATTCCTGTTTGTCTCATTAGCCAGTCAGACAGTTAGTAGTACATTCCTGTTTGTCTCATTAGTCAGTCAGACAGTTAGTAGTACATTCCTGTTTGTCTCATTAGTCAGTCAGTCAGACAGTTAGTAGTGCATTCCTGTTTGTCTCATTAGTCAGTCAGTTAGTAGTGCATTCCTTTTTGTCTCATTAGACAGTCAGTCAGTTAGTAGTACATTCCTGTTTGTCTCATTAGTCAGTCAGACAGTTAGTAGTACATTCCTGTTTGTCTCATTAGTCAGTCAGTTAGTAGTACATTCCTGTTTGTCTCATTAGTCAGTCAGACAGTTAGTAGTACATTCCTGTTTGTCTCATTAGTCAGTCAGACAGTTCGTAGTACATTCCTGTTTGTCTCATTAGTCAGACAGACAGTTAGTAGTACATTCCTGTTTGTCTCATTAGTCAGTCAGACAGTTAGTAGTACATTCCTGTTTGTCTCATTAGTCAGACAGACAGTTAGTAGTACATTCCTGTTTGTCTCAATAGTCAGTCAGTCAGTTAGTAGTACATTCCTGTTTGTCTCATTAGTCAGTCAGTCAGTTAGTAGTACATTCCTGTTTGTCTCATTAGTCAGTCAGACAGTTAGTAGTACATTCCTGTTTGTCTCATTAGTCAGACAGACAGTAAGTAGTACATTCCTGTTTGTCTCATTAGTCAGTCAGACAGACAGTTAGTAGTACATTCCTGTTTGTCTCATTTGTCAGTCAGACAGACAGACTGTTAGTAGTACATTCCTGTTTGTCTCATTAGCCAGTCAGACAGTTAGTATTACATTCCTGTTTGTCTCATTAGTCAGTCAGACAGTTAGTAGTACATTCCTGTTTGTCTCATTAGCCAGTCAGACAGTTAGTAGTACATTCCTGTTTGTCTCATTAGTCAGACAGACAGTTAGTAGTACATTCCTGTTTGTCTCATTAGTCAGTCAGTCAGTCAGTTAGTAGTACATTCCTGTTTGTCTCATTAGTCAGTCAGACAGTTAGTAGTACATTCCTGTTTGTCTCATTAGACAGTCAGACAGTTAGTAGTACATTCCTGTTTGTCTCATTAGTCAGACAGACAGTTAGTAGTACATTCCTTTTTGTCTCATTAGTCAGACAGACAGTTAGTAGTACATTCCTGTTTGTCTTATTAGTCAGTCAGACAGACAGTTAGTAGTACATTCCCGTTTGTCTCATTAGTCAGACAGACAGTTAGTAGTACATTCCTGTTTGTCTCATTAGTCAGACAGACAGTTAGTAGTACATTCCTGTTTGTCTCATTAGTCAGTCAGTTAGTAGTACATTCCTGTTTGTCTCATTAGTCAGTCAGTCAGACAGTTAGTAGTACATTCCTGTTTGTCTCATTAGACAGTCAGACAGTTAGTAGTACATTCCTGTTTGTCTCATTAGTCAGTCAGACAGTTAGTAGTACATTCCTGTTTGTCTCATTAGTCAGTCAGTCAGTCAGTTAGTAGTACATTCCTGTTTGTCTCATTAGTCAGTCAGTTAGTAGTACATTCCTGTTTGTCTCATTAGACAGTCAGACAGTTAGTAGTACATTCCTGTTTGTCTCATTAGTCAGTCAGACAGTTAGTAGTACATTCCTGTTTGTCTCATTAGTCAGTCAGACAGTTAGTAGTACATTCCTGTTTGTCTCATTAGTCAGTCAGACAGTTAGTAGTACATTCCTGTTTGTCTCATTAGTCAGACAGACAGTTAGTAGTACATTCCTGTTTGTCTCAATAGTCAGTCAGTCAGTTAGTAGTACATTCCTGTTTGTCTCATTAGTCAGTCAGTCAGTTAGTAGTACATTCCTGTTTGTCTCATTAGTCAGTCAGACAGTTAGTAGTACATTCCTGTTTGTCTCATTAGTCAGACAGACAGTTAGTAGTACATTCCTGTTTGTCTCATTAGTCAGTCACAGACAGTTAGTAGTACATTCCTGTTTGTCTCATTAGTCAGACAGACAGTTAGTTCTACATTCCTGTTTGTCTCATTAGTCAGACAGACAGTTAGTAGTACATTCCTGTTTGTCTCATTTGTCAGTCAGACAGACAGACTGTTAGTAGTACATTCCTGTTTGTCTCATTAGCCAGTCAGACAGTTAGTTGTACATTCCTGTTTGTCTCATTAGTCAGTCAGACAGTTAGTAGTACATTCCTGTTTGTCTCATTAGTCAGTCAGTCCGACAGTTAGTAGTACATTCCTGTTTGTCTCATTAGTCAGTCAGCGTTAGTAGTGCATTCCTTTTTGTCTCATTAGACAGTCAGTCAGTTAGTAGTACATTCCTGTTTGTCTCATTAGTCAGTCAGACAGTTAGTAGTACATTCCTGTTTGTCTCATTAGTCAGTCAGTTAGTAGTACATTCCTGTTTGTCTCATTAGTCAGTCAGACAGTTAGTAGTACATTCCTGTTTGTCTCATTAGTCAGTCAGACAGTTCGTAGTACATTCCTGTTTGTCTCATTAGTCAGACAGACAGTTAGTAGTACATTCCTGTTTGTCTCATTAGTCAGACAGACAGTTAGTAGTACATTCCTGTTTGTCTTATTAGTCAGTCAGACAGACAGTTAGTAGTACATTCCTGTTTGTCTCATTAGTCAGTCAGACAGTTAGTAGTACATTCCTGTTTGTCTCATTAGTCAGACAGACAGTTAGTAGTACATTCCTGTTTGTCTCATTAGTCAGTCAGACAGCAGTTAGTAGTACATTCCTGTTTGTCTCATTAGTCAGACAGACAGTTAGTAGTACATTCCTGTTTGTCTCATTAGTCAGTCAGACAGTTAGTAGTACATTCCTGTTTGTCTCATTAGTCAGTCAGACAGACAGTTAGTAGTACATTCCTGTTTGTCTCATTAGACAGTCAGACAGTTAGTAGTACATTCCTGTTTGTCTCATTAGTCAGTCAGACAGTTAGTAGTACATTCCTGTTTGTCTCATTAGTCAGACAGACAGTTAGTAGTACATTCCTGTTTGTCTCATTAGTCAGTCAGTCAGTCAGTTAGTAGTACATTCCTATTTGTCTCATTAGTCAGTCAGACAGACAGTTAGTAGTACATTCCTGTTTGTCTCATTAGTCAGTCAGACAGACAGTTAGTAGTACATTCCTGTTTGTCTCATTAGTCAGACAGACAGTTAGTAGTACATTCCTGTTTGTCTCATTAGTCAGACAGACAGTTAGTAGTACATTCCTGTTTGTCTCATTAGTCAGTCAGACAGACAGTTAGTAGTACATTCCTGTTTGTCTCATTAGTCAGACAGACAGTTAGTAGTACATTCCTGTTTGTCTCATTAGTCAGTCAGACAGTTAGTAGTACATTCCTGTTTGTCTCATTAGACAGTCAGTCAGTTCGTAGTACATTCCTGTTTGTCTCATTAGACAGTCAGACAGTTAGTAGTACATTCCTGTTTGTCTCATTAGTCAGTCAGACAGTTAGTAGTACATTCCTGTTTGTCTCATTAGTCAGTCAGCAGTTAGTAGTACATTCCTGTTTGTCTCATTAGACAGTCAGACAGTTAGTAGTACATTCCTGTTTGTCTCATTAGTCAGTCAGACAGACAGTTAGTAGTACATTCCTGTTTGTCTCATTAGACAGTCAGACAGTTAGTAGTACATTCCTGTTTGTCTCATTAGTCAGACAGACAGTTAGTAGTACATTCCTTTTTGTCTCATTAGTCAGACAGACAGTTAGTAGTACATTCCTGTTTGTCTTATTAGTCAGTCAGACAGACAGTTAGTAGTACATTCCCGTTTGTCTCATTAGTCAGACAGACAGTTAGTAGTACATTCCTGTTTGTCTCATTAGTCAGACAGACAGTTAGTAGTACATTCCTGTTTGTCTCATTAGTCAGTCAGTTAGTAGTACATTCCTGTTTGTCTCATTAGTCAGTCAGTCAGACAGTTAGTAGTACATTCCTGTTTGTCTCATTAGACAGTCAGACAGTTAGTAGTACATTCCTGTTTGTCTCATTAGTCAGTCAGACAGTTAGTAGTACATTCCTGTTTGTCTCATTAGTCAGTCAGTCAGACAGTTAGTTGTACATTCCTGTTTGTCTCATTAGTCAGTCAGTTAGTAGTGCATTCCTGTTTGTCTCATTAGACAGTCAGACAGTTAGTAGTACATTCCTGTTTGTCTCATTAGTCAGTCAGACAGTTAGTAGTACATTCCTGTTTGTCTCATTATTCATTCAGACATTAGTAGTACATTCCTGTTTGTCTCATTAGTCAGTCAGACAGTTAGTAGTACATTCCTGTTTGTCTCATTAGTCAGTCAGACAGTTAGTAGTACATTCCTGTTTGTCTCATTAGTCAGTCAGACAGTTAGTAGTACATTCCTGTTTGTCTCATTAGTCAGTCAGACAGTTAGTAGTACATTCCTGTTTGTCTCATTAGTCAGTCAGACACAGTTAGTAGTACATTCCTGTTTGTCTCATTAGTCAGACAGACAGTTAGTAGTACATTCCTGTTTGTCTCATTAGTCAGTCAGACAGACAGTTAGTAGTACATTCCTGTTTGTCTCATTAGTCAGACAGACAGTTAGTTGTACATTCCTGTTTGTCTCATTAGTCAGACAGACAGTTAGTAGTACATTCCTGTTTGTCTCATTTGTCAGTCAGACAGACAGATTAGTAGTACATTCCTGTTTGTCTCATTAGCCAGTCAGACAGTTAGTAGTACATTCCTGTTTGTCTCATTAGTCAGTCAGACAGTTAGTAGTACATTCCTGTTTGTCTCATTAGTCAGTCAGTCCGACAGTTAGTAGTGCATTCCTGTTTGTCTCATTAGTCAGTCAGCGTTAGTAGTGCATTCCTTTTTGTCTCATTAGACAGTCAGACAGTTAGTAGTACATTCCTGTTTGTCTCATTAGTCAGTCAGACAGTTAGTAGTACATTCCTGTTTGTCTCATTAGTCAGTCAGTTAGTAGTACATTCCTGTTTGTCTCATTAGTCAGTCAGACAGTTAGTAGTACATTCCTGTTTGTCTCATTAGTCAGTCAGACAGTTCGTAGTACATTCCTGTTTGTCTCATTAGTCAGACAGACAGTTAGTAGTACATTCCTGTTTGTCTCATTAGTCAGTCAGACAGTTAGTAGTACATTCCTGTTTGTCTCATTAGTCAGACAGACAGTTAGTAGTACATTCCTGTTTGTCTCAATAGTCAGTCAGTCAGTTAGTAGTACATTCCTGTTTGTCTCATTAGTCAGTCAGTCAGTTAGTAGTACATTCCTGTTTGTCTCATTAGTCAGTCAGACAGTTAGTAGTACATTCCTGTTTGTCTCATTAGTCAGACAGACAGTAAGTAGTACATTCCTGTTTGTCTCATTAGTCAGTCAGACAGACAGTTAGTAGTACATTCCTGTTTGTCTCATTAGTCAGACAGACAGTTAGTAGTACATTCCTGTTTGTCTCATTAGTCAGACAGACAGTTAGTAGTACATTCCTGTTTGTCTCATTTGTCAGTCAGACAGACAGACTGTTAGTAGTACATTCCTGTTTGTCTCATTAGCCAGTCAGACAGTTAGTAGTACATTCCTGTTTGTCTCATTAGTCAGTCAGACAGTTAGTAGTACATTCCTGTTTGTCTCATTAGTCAGTCAGTTAGTTAGTAGTACATTCCTGTTTGTCTCATTAGTCAGACAGACAGTTAGTAGTACATTCCTGTTTGTCTCATTAGTCAGTCAGTCAGTCAGTTAGTAGTACATTCCTGTTTGTCTCATTAGTCAGTCAGACAGTTAGTAGTACATTCCTGTTTGTCTCATTAGACAGTCAGACAGTTAGTAGTACATTCCTGTTTGTCTCATTAGTCAGACAGACAGTTAGTAGTACATTCCTGTTTGTCTCATTAGTCAGACAGACAGTTAGTAGTACATTCCTGTTTGTCTTATTAGTCAGTCAGACAGACAGTTAATAGTACATTCCCGTTTGTCTCATTAGTCAGACAGACAGTTAGTAGTACATTCCTGTTTGTCTCATTAGTCAGACAGACAGTTAGTAGTACATTCCTGTTTGTCTCATTAGTCAGTCAGTTAGTAGTACATTCCTGTTTGTCTCATTAGTCAGTCAGTCAGACAGTTAGTAGTACATTCCTGTTTGTCTCAATAGACAGTCAGACAGTTAGTAGTACATTCCTGTTTGTCTCATTAGTCAGTCAGACAGTTAGTAGTACATTCCTGTTTGTCTCATTAGACAGTCAGACAGTTAGTAGTACATTCCTGTTTGTCTCATTAGTCAGTCAGACAGTTAGTAGTACATTCCTGTTTGTCTCATTAGTCATTCAGTCAGACAGTTAGTAGTACATTCCTGTTTGTCTCATTAGTCAGTCAGTTAGTAGTGCATTCCTGTTTGTCTCATTAGACAGTCAGTCAGTTAGTAGTACATTCCTGTTTGTCTCATTAGTCAGTCAGACAGTTAGTAGTACATTCCTGTTTGTCTCATTAGTCATTCAGTTAGTAGTACATTCCTGTTTGTCTCATTAGTCAGTCAGACAGTTAGTAGTACATTCCTGTTTGTCTCATTAGTCAGACAGACAGTTAGTAATACATTCCTGTTTGTCTCATTAGTCAGTCAGACAGTTAGTAGTACATTCCTGTTTGTCTCATTAGTCAGTCAGTCAGTTAGTAGTACATTCCTGTTTGTCTCATTAGTCAGTCAGACAGTTAGTAGTACATTCCTGTTTGTCTCATTAGTCAGTCAGACAGTTAGTAGTACATTCCTGTTTGTCTCATTAGTCAGTCACAGACAGTTAGTAGTACATTCCTGTTTGTCTCATTAGTCAGACAGACAGTTAGTTCTACATTCCTGTTTGTCTCATTAGTCAGACAGACAGTTAGTAGTACATTCCTGTTTGTCTCATTTGTCAGTCAGACAGACAGACTGTTAGTAGTACATTCCTGTTTGTCTCATTAGCCAGTCAGACAGTTAGTAGTACATTCCTGTTTGTCTCATTAGTCAGTCAGACAGTTAGTAGTACATTCCTGTTTGTCTCATTAGTCAGTCAGTCAGACAGTTAGTAGTGCATTCCTGTTTGTCTCATTAGTCAGTCAGTTAGTAGTGCATTCCTTTTTGTCTCATTAGACAGTCAGTCAGTTAGTAGTACATTCCTGTTTGTCTCATTAGTCAGTCAGACAGTTAGTAGTACATTCCTGTTTGTCTCATTAGTCAGTCAGTTAGTAGTACATTCCTGTTTGTCTCATTAGTCAGTCAGACAGTTAGTAGTACATTCCTGTTTGTCTCATTAGTCAGTCAGACAGTTCGTAGTACATTCCTGTTTGTCTCATTAGTCAGACAGACAGTTAGTAGTACATTCCTGTTTGTCTCATTAGTCAGTCAGACAGTTAGTAGTACATTCCTGTTTGTCTCATTAGTCAGTCAGACAGTTAGTATTACATTCCTGTTTGTCTCATTAGACAGTCAGACAGTTAGTAGTACATTCCTGTTTGTCTCATTAGACAGTCAGACAGTTAGTAGTACATTCCTGTTTGTCTCATTAGTCAGTCAGTCAGTCAGTTAGTAGTACATTCCTGTTTGTCTCATTAGTCAGTCAGTTAGTAGTACATTCCTGTTTGTCTCATTAGACAGTCAGACAGTTAGTAGTACATTCCTGTTTGTCTCATTAGTCAGTCAGACAGTTAGTAGTACATTCCTGTTTGTCTCATTAGTCAGTCAGTTAGTAGTACATTCCTGTTTGTCTCATTAGTCAGACAGATAGTTAGTAGTACATTCCTGTTTGTCTCATTAGTCAGACAGACAGTTAGTAGTACATTCCTGTTTGTCTCATTAGTCAGACAGACAGTTAGTAGTACATTCCTGTTTGTCTCATTAGTCAGTCAGTTAGTAGTACATTCCTGTTTGTCTCATTAGTCAGACAGATAGTTAGTAGTACATTCCTGTTTGTCTCATTAGTCAGTCAGACAGTTAGTAGTACATTCCTGTTTGTCTCATTAGTCATTCAGTCAGTTCGTAGTACATTCCTGTTTTTCTCATTAGACAGTCAGACAGTTAGTAGTACATTCCTGTTTGTCTCATTAGTCAGTCAGTCAGTCAGTTAGTAGTACATTCCTGTTTGTCTCATTAGTCAGTCAGTTAGTAGTACATTCCTGTTTGTCTCATTAGACAGTCAGACAGTTAGTAGTACATTCCTGTTTGTCTCATTAGTCAGTCAGACAGTTAGTAGTACATTCCTGTTTGTCTCATTAGTCAGACACAGTTAGTAGTACATTCCTGTTTGTCTCATTAGTCAGACAGACAGTTAGTAGTACATTCCTGTTTGTCTCATTAGTCAGTCAGTCAGTCAGTCAGTTAGTAGTACATTCCTGTTTGTCTCATTAGACAGTCAGTCAGTTAGTAGTACATTCCTGTTTGTCTCATTAGTCAGTCAGACAGTTAGTAGTACATTCCTGTTTGTCTCATTAGTCAGTCAGTTAGTAGTACATTCCTGTTTGTCTCATTAGTCAGTCAGACAGTTAGTAGTACATTCCTGTTTGTCTCATTAGTCAGTCAGACAGTTAGTAGTACATTCCTGTTTGTCTCATTAGTCAGTCAGACAGACAGTTAGTAGTACATTCCTGTTTGTCTCATTAGTCAGACAGACAGTTAGTAGTACATTCCTGTTTGTCTCATTAGTCAGACAGACAGTTAGTAGTACATTCCTGTTTGTCTCATTTGTCAGTCAGACAGACAGCCTGTTAGTAGTACATTCCTGTTTGTCTCATTAGCCAGTCAGACAGTTAGTAGTACATTCCTGTTTGTCTCATTAGTCAGTCAGTCAGTCAGTCAGTCAGTCAGTTAGTAGTACATTCCTGTTTGTCTCATTAGTCAGTCAGACAGTTAGTATTACATTCCTGTTTGTCTCATTAGACAGTCAGACAGTTAGTAGTACATTCCTGTTTGTCTCATTAGACAGTCAGACAGTTAGTAGTACATTCCTGTTTGTCTCATTAGTCAGTCAGTCAGTCAGTTAGTAGTACATTCCTGTTTGTCTCATTAGTCAGTCAGTTAGTAGTACATTCCTGTTTGTCTCATTAGACAGTCAGACAGTTAGTAGTACATTCCTGTTTGTCTCATTAGTCAGTCAGACAGTTAGTAGTACATTCCTGTTTGTCTCATTAGTCAGTCAGACAGTTAGTAGTACATTCCTGTTTGTCTCATTAGACAGTCAGTCAGTTAGTAGTACATTCCTGTTTGTCTCATTAGTCAGTCAGACAGTTAGTAGTACATTCCTGTTTGTCTCATTAGTCAGACAGACAGTTAGTAGTACATTCCTGTTTGTCTCATTAGTCAGTCAGACAGTTAGTAGTACATTCCTGTTTGTCTCATTAGTCAGACAGATAGTTAGTAGTACATTCCTGTTTGTCTCATTAGTCAGTCAGTCAGTCAGTTAGTAGTACATTCCTGTTTGTCTCATTAGACAGTCAGTCAGTTCGTAGTACATTCCTGTTTGTCTCATTAGTCAGTCAGTCAGTCAGTTAGTAGTACATTCCTGTTTGTCTCATTAGACAGTCAGACAGTTAGTAGTACATTCCTGTTTGTCTCATTAGACAGTCAGACAGTTAGTAGTACATTCCTGTTTGTCTCATTAGTCAGTCAGTGAGACAGTTAGTAGTACATTCCTGTTTGTCTCATTAGTCAGTCAGTTAGTAGTACATTCCTATTTGTCTCATTAGTCAGTCATTCTTCAGTAGAAGACAGTTAGTAGTGCATTACATTTTGAGTTTGTGTGGGCATTCATTTCTGACTGTTTGGTGAGTGTGCGTGTTTGTGCGTGTGCCGGGGTGTGTGTTTACACAATGTGTTTGTTGTGGTCTTCTGAACTAGTGGTCACTCACCTGCTCATCGATTCCTCACCTCACCCCCTCAGAGCTTTAGACGAAGTCGGAGAACGAAACGAAATCTGAAACGTTTCTGCAAAAAACACCTTTACCATGGAAACATTTTTGGCTAAAACGTTTCAAATTCCATTCTGTTCCAATCTCTCTTGGCAGGCCATGGGATGGAGGCTGAGCGAGGGGGTTGAGCGTGTATGTGTGTGTATGTGAGTGTGCTCGCGTGTGTGCGTGTGTGTGCGTGTGTGTGCGTGTGTGTGTGTGCGCGTGTGTGTGTGTGCTCGCGTGTGTGCGTGTGTGTGCGTGTGTGTGTGTGCGCGTGTGTGTGTGTGTGTGTGTGTGTGTGTGTGTGTGTGTGTGTTGTTGCCTTGTGGTGGTATTTGTCTCAGAAGATAATGGGGCAATTCCACGTTAACGGAATTGAGCTGAGACTCAGATTTTTCACTTCAAATATATGCCAAACAAAAACCATTGATTTCAAAGTTTAACAAACCATACAACTCTATGCACAATGACTACTTTTAGTAATATACACAGAATATTTTACAAAAACACATTTACTGGAAAAACTGTGCAGATGCAAAGTTTGGTGACAGAATTTCTCCCTCCCTTTTTTTACGTGATGAAACATCTGCTCCAAATGAAACCAAAGACATCTGCAGAAAATCAAAGATCTCTGCAGAAAGACAAAGATCTCTGCAGAAAGACAAAGATCTCTGCAGAAAGACAAAGATCTCTGCAGAAAGACAAAGACATCTGCAGAAAGACAAAGATCTCTGCAGAAAGACAAAGTTCTCTGCAGAAAGACAAAGACCTCTGCAGAAAGACAAAAACCTCTGCAGAAAGACAAAGACCTCTGCAGAAAGACAAAGATCTCTGCAGAAAGACAAAGATCTCTGCAGAAAGACAAAGACCTCTGCAGAAAGACAAGAACCTCTGCAGAAAGACAAAGACCTCTGCAGAAAGACAAAGATCTCTGCAGAAAGACAAAGATCTCTGCAGAAAAACAAAGATCTCTGCAGAAAGACAAAGACATTGCCAGAAAGAATGGGCTGACAGCTATGACATTACCCCTTGACTTTGAAAACTGCTCTTTTGGTTATTGAACTACAAGTAAGAGAAGAGGATTTGCATAAGGTGATTGAATTGCGGTCACGTCTCTTCATTGTGATGTATCCTGAAAAGGTACACACAGGTTGATATATGAAACATCCTCTGGGTATTCTACACACTGGATATTATTTGAATGTGCTCAAACCTGAACCAATCATAGACATCTATGTTTCACAAGTTGGACATTAAAGTACAGCACAGCACAGTACAGAACAATAGAGTACAGTAGAGTACAGCACAGCACAGTACAGCACAGTACAGTACAGTACAGTACCGTACAGTACAGTACAGCAGAGGAGAGTACAGCACAGTACAGTAGAGTACAGCACAGTACAGTAGAGTACATCACAGTACAGTACAGTAGAGTACAGTACAGTAGAGTATAGTACAGTAGAGTACAGCACAGTACAGTACAGTACAGTATAGTAGAGTACAGTAGAGTACATCACAGTACAGTACAGTAGAGTACAGTACAGTAGAGTACAGTACAGTAGAGTACAGCACAGTACAGAACAGCACAGTACATTACAGCACAGTAGAGTAGAGTACAGTACAGTAGAGTACAGTACAGTAGAGAACAGTACAGTACAGTAGAGTACAGTAGAGTACAGCACAGTAGAACTCAGTAAGTACAGCACAGTACAGTAGAGTACAGTAGATTACAGTACAGTAGAGTACAGTACAGTACAGTAGAGTACAGCACAGTAGAACTCAGGAGAGTACAGCACAGTACAGCACAGTACAGTACAGTAGAGTACAGCACAGTACAGTACAGTAGAGTACAGCATAGTACAGTACAGTAGAACTCAGTAGAGTACAGCACAGTACAGTAGAGTACAGCTCAGTAGAGTACAGCACAGTACAGTACAGTACAGTACAGTACAGTAGAACACAGTACAGTAGAGTACAGTACAGTAGAGCACAGTACAGTAGAGTATAGTACAGTAGAGCACAGTAGAGCACAGTACAGTACAGTACAGTAGAGTACAGCACAGTACAGTACAGTAGAGTGCAGTACAGTAGAGAACAGTACAGTAGACTACAGTAGAGTACAGTAGAGTACAGTACAGTACAGTATAGTACAGCACAGTACAGTAAAGCACAGTAGAGTACAGTAGAGTACAGTAGAGTACAGCACAGTACAGTACAGTAGAGTACAGCACAGTAGAACTCAGTAGAGTACAGCACAGTACAGTAGAGTACAGAAGAGTACAGTACAGTAGAGCACAGTACAGTAGAGTACATCACAGTACAGTACAGTAGAGTATAGTACAGTAGAGCACAGTACAGTACAGCACAGTACAGTAGAGTACAGTAGAGTACAGTACAGCACAGTACAGCACAGTACAGTAGAGTACAGCCCAGTACAGTACAGTAGAGTACAGTAGAGAACAGTACAGTACAGTAGAGAACAGTTGAGTACAGTTGAGTACAGTACAGTACAGAAGAGTACAGTACAGTAGAGTACAGTACAGTACAGTAGAGTACAGTAGAGTACAGCACAGTACAGTAGAGCAAAGTACAGTAGAGTACATCACAGTACAGTACAGTAGAGTATAGTACAGTAGAGCACAGTAGAGTAGAGTACAGCACAGTACAGCATAGCACAGTACAGTAGAGTACAGCACAGTACAGTACAGTAGAGTACAGCACAGTACAGTACAGTAGAGTACAGCATAGTACAGTACAGTAGAACTCAGTAGAGTACAGCACAGTACAGTAGAGTACAGCACAGTAGAACTCAGTAGAGTACAGCACAGTACAGTACAGTACAGTACAGTACAGTACAGTACAGTAGAACACAGTACAGTAGAGTACAGTACAGTAGAGCACAGTACAGTAGAGTATAGTACAGTAGAGTATAGTACAGTAGAGTATAGTACAGTAGAGTACAGTACAGCACAGTACAGTACAGTAGAGTACAGCACAGTACAGTACAGTAGAGTGCAGTACAGTAGAGAACAGTAAAGTAGACTACAGTAGAGTACAGTAGAGTACAGTAGAGTACAGTACAGTAGAGTATAGAACAACTCAGTACAGTAAAGCACAGTAGAGTACAGTAGAGTACAGTAGAGTACAGCACAGTACAGTACAGTAGAGTACAGCACAGTAGAACTCAGTAGAGTACAGCACAGTACAGTAGAGTACAGAAGAGTACAGTACAGTAGAGCACAGTACAGTAGAGTACATCACAGTACAGTACAGTAGAGTATAGTACAGTAGAGTACAGTACAGTACAGTAGAGTACAGTACAGCACAGTACAGCACAGTACAGTAGAGTACAGCACAGTACAGCACAGTACAGTACAGTAGAGTACAGTAGAGAACAGTACAGTACAGTAGAGAACAGTTGAGTACAGTTGAGTACAGTACAGTACAGTAGAGTACAGTACAGTAGAACTCAGTACAGTACAGTACAGTACAGTACAGTAGAGTACAGTTTAGTACAGTACAGTAGAGTACAGCACAGTACAGTACAGTAGAGAACAGTACAGTAGAGAACAGTACAGTAGAGAACAGTACAGTAGAGTACAGTACAACTCAGCACAGTAGAGTACAGTAGAGTACAGTAGAGTACAGTACAGTAGAGTACAGCACAGCAGAGTACAGCACAGTACAGTAGAGTACAGTAGATTACAGTAGAGCACAGTACAGTAGAGTACAGTAGAGTACAGTAGAGCACAGTACAGTAGAGTACATCACAGTAGAGCACAGTACAGCACAGTACAGTAGAGTACAGTAGAGTACAGTACAGCACAGTACAGTAGAGTACAGCACACTACAGTACAGTAGAGTACAGTACAGTAGAGTACAGTACAGTAGAGTACAGTACAGTAGAGTACAGTACAGTAGAACTCAGTACAGTACAGTAGAGTACAGTAGAGTAAAGCACAGTACAGTAGAGCACAGTACAGTAGAGTACATCACAGTACAGTACATCACAGTACAGTACAGTAGAGTATAGTACAGTAGAGCACAGTACAGTAGAGTACAGTACAGCACAGTACAGCACAGTAGAGTACAGTACAGCACAGTACAGTAGAGTACAGCACAGTACAGTACAGTAGAGATCAGTACAGTAGAGAACAGTACAGTAGAGTACAGTACAGTAGAGTACAGTACAGTAGAGTACAGTACAGTAGAACTCAGTACAGTACAGCACAGTAGAGTACAGTAGAGTACAGCACAGTACAGCACAGTATAGTACAGTAGAGTACAGCACAGTAGAACTCAGTACAGTACAGCACAGTACAGTACAGTAGAGTACAGCACATTACAGTACAGTAGAGTACAGCACAGTACAGTACAGCACAGTACAGCACAGTACAGTACAGTAGAGTACAGCACATTACAGTACAGTAGAGTACAGCTCAGTAGAGTACAGCACAGTACAGTACAGTACAGTACAGTACAGTAGAACACAGTACAGTAGAGTACAGTACAGTAGAGCACAGTACAGTAGAGTATAGTACAGTAGAGCACAGTAGAGCACAGTACAGTACAGTACAGTAGAGTACAGCACAGTACAGTACAGTAGAGTGCAGTACAGTAGAGAACAGTACAGTAGACTACAGTAGAGTACAGTAGAGTACAGTACAGTAGAGTATAGTACAGCACAGTACAGTAAAGCACAGTAGAGTACAGTAGAGTACAGTAGAGTACAGCACAGTACAGTACAGTAGAGTACAGCACAGTAGAACTCAGTAGAGTACAGCACAGTACAGTAGAGTACAGAAGAGTACAGTACAGTAGAGCACAGTACAGTAGAGTACATCACAGTACAGTACAGTAGAGTATAGTACAGTAGAGCACAGTACAGTACAGCACAGTACAGTAGAGTACAGTAGAGTACAGTACAGCACAGTACAGCACAGTACAGTAGAGTACAGCACAGTACAGTACAGTAGAGTACAGTACAGTACAGTAGAGAACAGTTGAGTACAGTTGAGTACAGTACAGTACAGAAGAGTACAGTACAGTAGAGTACAGTACAGTACAGTAGAGTACAGTAGAGTACAGCACAGTACAGTAGAGCAAAGTACAGTAGAGTACATCACAGTACAGTACAGTAGAGTATAGTACAGTAGAGCACAGTAGAGTAGAGTACAGCACAGTACAGCATAGCACAGTACAGTAGAGTACAGCACAGTACAGTACAGTAGAGTACAGCACAGTACAGTACAGTAGAGTACAGCATAGTACAGTACAGTAGAACTCAGTAGAGTACAGCACAGTACAGTAGAGTACAGCACAGTAGAACTCAGTAGAGTACAGCACAGTACAGTACAGTACAGTACAGTACAGTACAGTACAGTACAGTAGAACACAGTACAGTAGAGTACAGTACAGTAGAGCACAGTACAGTAGAGCACAGTACAGTAGAGTATAGTACAGTAGAGTATAGTACAGTAGAGTACAGTACAGCACAGTACAGTACAGTAGAGTACAGCACAGTACAGTACAGTAGAGTGCAGTACAGTAGAGAACAGTAAAGTAGACTACAGTAGAGTACAGTAGAGTACAGTAGAGTACAGTACAGTAGAGTATAGAACAACTCAGTACAGTAAAGCACAGTAGAGTACAGTAGAGTACAGTAGAGTACAGCACAGTACAGTACAGTAGAGTACAGCACAGTAGAACTCAGTAGAGTACAGCACAGTACAGTAGAGTACAGAAGAGTACAGTACAGTAGAGCACAGTACAGTAGAGTACATCACAGTACAGTACAGTGAGTATAGTACAGTAGAGTACAGTACAGTACAGTAGAGTACAGTACAGCACAGTACAGCACAGTACAGTAGAGTACAGCACAGTACAGCACAGTACAGTACAGTAGAGTACAGTAGAGAACAGTACAGTACAGTAGAGAACAGTTGAGTACAGTTGAGTACACTACAGTACAGTAGAGTACAGTACAGTAGAACTCAGTACAGTACAGTACAGTAGAGTACAGTAGAGTACAGCACAGTACAGTAGAGCAAAGTACAGTAGAGTACATCACAGTATAGTACAGTAGAGTATAGTACAGTAGAGCACAGTACAGTAGAGTACAGCACAGTACAGCATAGTACAGCACAGTACAGTACAGTAGAGTACAGTTTAGTACAGTAGAGTACAGTACAGCACAGTACAGTAGAGTACAGCACAGTACAGTACAGTAGAGAACAGTACAGTAGAGAACAGTACAGTAGAGAACAGTACAGTAGAGTACAGTACAACTCAGCACAGTAGAGTACAGTAGAGTACAGTAGAGTACAGTACAGTAGAGTACAGCACAGCAGAGTACAGCACAGTACAGTAGAGTACAGTAGATTACAGTAGAGCACAGTACAGTAGAGTACAGTAGAGTACAGTAGAGCACAGTACAGTAGAGTACATCACAGTAGAGCACAGTACAGCACAGTACAGCACAGTACAGTAGAGTACAGTACAGCACAGTACAGTAGAGTACAGCACACTACAGTACAGTAGAGTACAGTACAGTAGAGTACAGTACAGTAGAGTACAGTAGAGTACAGTACAGTAGAGTAGAACTCAGTACAGTACAGTAGAGTACAGTAGAGTAAAGCACAGTACAGTAGAGCACAGTACAGTAGAGTACATCACAGTACAGTACATCACAGTACAGTACAGTAGAGTATAGTACAGTAGAGCACAGTACAGTAGAGTACAGTACAGCACAGTACAGCACAGTAGAGTACAGTACAGCACAGTACAGTAGAGTACAGCACAGTACAGTACAGTAGAGATCAGTACAGTAGAGAACAGTACAGTAGAGTACAGTACAGTAGAGTACAGTACAGTAGAGTACAGTACAGTAGAACTCAGTACAGTACAGCACAGTAGAGTACAGTAGAGTACAGCACAGTACAGCACAGTACAGTACAGTAGAGTACAGCACAGTAGAACTCAGTACAGTACAGCACAGTACAGTACAGTAGAGTACAGCACATTACAGTACAGTAGAGTACAGCACAGTACAGTACAGCACAGTACAGCACAGTACAGCACAGTACAGTACAGTAGAGTACAGCACAGTACAGTACAGTAGAACTCAGTAAAGTACAGCACAGTATAGTAGAGTACAGTACAGTACAGAATAGTATTGTTAATTAGATTAGAGTACAGTACAGTAGAGTACAGCACACTACAGTACAGTAGAGTACAGTACAGTAGAGTACAGTACAGTAGAGTACAGTACAGTAGAGTACAGTAGAGTACAGTACAGTAGAGTACAGTACAGTAGAGTACAGTACAGTAGAACTCAGTACAGTACAGTAGAATACAGTAGATTAAAGCACAGAACAGTAGATCACAGTACAGTAGAGTACATCACAGTACAGTACATCACAGTACAGTACAGTAGAGTATAGTACAGTAGAGCACAGTACAGTAGAGTACAGTACAGCACAGTACAGCACAGTAGAGTACAGTACAGCACAGTACAGTAGAGTACAGCACAGTACAGTACAGTAGAGATCAGTACAGTAGAGAACAGTACAGTAGAGTACAGTACAGTAGAGTACAGTACAGTAGAGTACAGTACAGTAGAACTCAGTACAGTACAGCACAGTAGAGTACAGTAGAGTACAGCACAGTACAGCACAGTACAGTACAGTAGAGTACAGCACAGTAGAACTCAGTACAGTACAGCACAGTACAGTACAGTAGAGTACAGCACATTACAGCACAGTAGAGTACAGCACAGTACAGTACAGCACAGTACAGCACAGTACAGTACAGTAGAGTACAGCACAGTACAGTACAGTAGAACTCACTAAAGTACAGCACAGTACAGTAGAGTACAGTACAGTACAGAATAGTATTGTTAATTAGATTAGAGTTCAGTACAGTAGAGTTCGGTACCAAAAACACAGGGCGGTGCTCAGTGGGTGAGAATGCTAGTTTAGAGGAAATGGAAAAAGAGGGGCCTCATGGGTAGGTGTCAGTAAGAACAGGGAGAGGTGACAGACGAGAGAGAGAGAGAGAGAGAGAGAGAGAGTTATCAGCTGAACATAACTAATTGATAGGTCTACTTGTTACTTCTATGAACTTTTATTCATGTTCAGAAATGAGAAAACATCTTAAAGCAGGGCTGACCTTTTTAACAAGGACCACGTGTGTACCAGTGGAGGCTGCTGAGGGGAGGACAGCTCATAATAAAGGCTGGTTTCCATGTGGTTGATTCCATTCCACTGACTCCATTCCAGCCATTACTATGAGCCGTCCTCCCCTCAGCAGCCTCCCAATTTTAACATCCAGACAAACAAACAATAAAATCAGCTTTTCTTCTGATATGTCATCTACCACCCTGATGGCTAACAGACTGTTCTACTGTGGGATGGTGGCTATAGAGAGATACTGGCGATCCCACTCTGGCTAAAGCACTTGAGCACAGTCCACTGGAGCACAGTCCACTGGAGCACAGTCCATTTCCATGTTAACATTCCCTTATCAGCTCTCCAAATGACTTTCTCCCAGACCTCCGCCAGGGGAGATGCAGATTGTATCAGAGGCGTTAAAGTGCTACAGGACCAGCTGTAAATAGACCAAGCAGACATGGCTACAGGATGTGGTGATTCCATTGGAGCCTCATTAGCCCCCTGAGCTACGACCAACTCTGCTACA
>NC_059447.1:8702500-8740000 GCF_905237065.1 Salmo salar
GGGGTGAGCCTGATGCAGCCTTCCGCAGCCCCAGTCCTAACCCCAGACAGACGGGGCTAAACTAATGAAGGGGTGAGCCTCATGCAGCCTTCCGCAGCCCCAGTCCTAACCCCAGACAGACGGGGCTAAACTAAAGAAGGGGTGAGCCTCATGCAGCCTTCCGCAGCCCCAGTCCTAACCCGAGACAGACGGGGCTAAACTAAAGAAGGGGTGAGCCTCATGCAGCCTTCCGCAGCCCCAGTCCTAACCCCAGACAGACGGGGCTAAACTAAAGAAGGGGTGAGCCTCATGCAGCCTTCCGCAGCCCCAGTCCTAACCCCAGACAGACGGGGCTAAACTAATGAAGGGGTGAGCCTCATGCAGCCTTCCGCAGCCCCAGTCCAAACCCCAGACAGACGGGGCTAAACTAATGAAGGGGTGAGCCTCATGCAGCCTTCCACAGCCCCAGTCCTAACCCCAGACAGACGGGGCTAAACTAATGAAGGGGTGAGCCTCATGCAGCCTTCCGCAGCCCCAGTCCTAACCCCAGACAGACGGGGCTAAACTAATGAAGGGGTGAGCCTCATGCAGCCTTCCGCAGCCCCAGTCCTAACCCCAGACAGACGGGGCTAAACTAATGAAGGGGTGAGCCTCATGCAGCCTTCCGCAGCCTCAGGGTGAGTAGAAGGGTGACAGGCATGGGTGGTGCGGTTATGCTCCATAAGCTCCAACATTGAGCCTTGAAACTTGAACACTGAGCCTTGAGTCAGACTGCATCCAAAATTACACCCTAATCCCAATGGGCTCTGGTCAAGGGTAGTGCACTATATAGGGAATAGGGTGTCATTTAGGACAATGGATCCTGGTCAAAAGTAGTGCACTATATAGGGAATAGCGTTCCATTTAGGACGCCGCATCAGACTAATGTGAATCCTGAGGTCCTATCTGACCCCTATGATATCTCCATTTAAACTCTACTCACAGGGTCAGAGCCAGAGGGATGACAGCTAACATGAAGTGCAAATACATCTCAACATGTTAATGTCTATTACTCTGTCAGCGTGTGATCTCATCTCTCCCTCATCTCCTTCCTTACCCTCTTTCCAAGCAGACTGTACATTTGGAACCAGTTGTGTGTGTCTGACATAGTGACTGTGGAACCCTGTGAGAGGGATGTGGTGGTGAACAGTAGAGGAAACAAGCAGACTGTACATTTGGAACCAGTTGTGTGTGTCTGACGTAGTGACTGTGGAACCCAGTGAGAGGGATGTGGTGGTGAACAGTAGAGGAACACAAGCAGACTGTACATTTGGAACCAGTTGTGTGTGTCTGACGTAGTGACTGTGGAACCCAGTGAGAGGGATGTTGTGTCTTTGGCTATGCTGGATTAAGTGATATGACATGCTAACCTATAAAATGATTTCTCTGTAATTAATATTACCTGATTAAGCTAATCATGTAAATGTAATTAACTAGAAAGTCGGGGCACCACGGAAGAACGTTTATAGAGCCGTTATCTTCCGAATAAACTCTTAAAATACTTTGTAATATTTTACATCGATAGCAGTCAATATTAACCCTTGTCTTATTTTCAGTCTCATAATGAAAGTTGTAAATTCTTGGTTATCTTCACGAACCCTGGCTAACAAGTTGAATCAGCAATACAAAATTGGGTTTAATTATTTATTTACTAAATACTTAAACTAATCACACAGAATTACATATACACAGAATACAAATGATGTCATACAGAAAACGTCCTGGTAGACGGAACCTGTATGAAAGCTAGTTACACAAAGGAAAGGGGATTGGATACGTGGTGGTATCTTCGTCCGTCTGTTAGACTGGATCCGTCGTCCGTCCTTTCCTAGCCCACGTCTACAGCGGCCTCTGCTAACTCAACGGCTAGGAAGTATCAGTTCTGTAGTGAATAAGCTCAAAGTTCATACCATTCGCCACCAAAGCTCACGCCGAGGTTGGCTTAGTTCTGTACTTGACATGTGTGTCCTTCTAACGTAGAGGCTGCAGACCTCCCGTACTGGAACAACGTGGTTATCTTTTCGTCAAAGGATTATATAGTGGAGAGGGGGAAGGATGTGTTTTATCGTTTATAACCGCTGTCTCTTCACAGGGGTGGGCCACTGATCAAGCAGGGCACTTTCCTTATGAAAACCCAATTCTCTCATTTGGAAGCTAAAATTACATTTAATCTCCTAACAAACAATTTCAATATCACACATTTCAATTGCATAACAATTCCATGTGACTCTGATAACTAGAGGGTGTATACTTTCCCAGGTACAGTTTATGTCGTCCTGTCATCAGTCATAATGTCTCAGATGACAACCGAACCCATACTCATTACGTTCCAAAGCATATTTCCAACTGGTTTTATTACCAAAATATGGTTCCTTTCCCCATTTGTTTGATGTTCCCAGACTCTCTATATTTAACACAGGCTATTCAAGTCCTTCAGTAGGGTCAGAGAGGGGAAGGGAGAAAGGTATTTATGGGGGGGGGTCATAAACCTTACCCACAGGCCAACGTCATGACAGGGATATGGTGGTGAACAGTAGAGGAACACAAGCAGACTGTACATTTGGAACCAGTTGTGTGTGTCTGACGTAGTGACTGTGGAACCCAGTGAGAGGGATGTGGTGGTGAACAGTAGAGGAAACAAGCAGTGATGATTCATCTTCACAGAGTTTTTTGTTTGTTTATTATGCTCTCTCTCACTCTCTCTCTCTCTCTCTCTATCCACTCCCCCCTCTCTCTCTCTCAATTTAAGGGGCTTTATTGGCATGGAAAACACATGTTTACATTGCCAAAGGAAGTGAAATAGAAAATAAACAAAAGTGAAATAAACAATAAAAAATGAACAGTAACCATTCCACTCACAAAAGCTCCAAAAGCTCTCTCGCTCACACTCTCTTTCTCTTTCTCACTCTCTCTCTCACACTCTCTTTCTCTTTCTCACTCTCTCTCACACACTCTCTATTTCTCTCTCCCTCTCTCTCACACTCTCTTTCTCTTTCTCTCACTCTCTCACACACTATTTCTCTCTCTCTCTCTCTCTCACACTCTCTCTCACACCCTCTCACACACTCTCTATTTCTCTCTCTCTCTCACACTCTCTCACACTCTCTCTCACACACTCTCTATTTCTCTCTCTCTCACACTCTCTCTCACACTCTCTCTCACACACTCTCTACTTCTCTCTCTCTCTCACATGCTCACTCTCACTCTCTCTGTCTGTCTGTCTGTCTGTCTGTCTGTCTGTCTGTCTGTCTGTCTGTCTGTCTGTCTGTCTCTCTCTCTCTCTCTCTCTGTCGATGTGTTCGTCAGTCACTGTACTCAAACAAAGTGAGCATCGTCCTCCTCCTCCAACATGTGTTGTGCTGTACCCACTAAGCATAATGTTGTTCCCACTGAGCATCCTTGAACACCCAATGAGAGGTTCTGTGTTTAATGTGTTCATCATAGTGACTGTTCCTCTAGAGTGGTTCTGTGTTTAATGTGTTCATCATAGTGACTGTTCCTCTAGAGTGGTTCTGTGTTTAATGTGTTCATCATAGTGACTGTTCCTCTAGTGGTTCTGTGTTTAATGTGTTCATCATAGTGACTGTTCCTCTAGAGAGGTTCTGTGTTTAATGTGTTCATCATAGTGACTGTTCCTCTAGAGTGGTTCTGTGTTTAATGTGTTCATCATAGTGACTGTTCCTCTAGAGTGGTTCTGTGTTTAATGTGTTCATCATAGTGACTGTTCCTCTAGAGAGGTTCTGTGTTTAATGTGTTCATCATAGTGACTGTTCCTCTAGTGGTTCTGTGTTTAATGTGTTCATCATAGTGACTGTTCCTCTAGAGGTTCTGTGTTTAATGTGTTCATCATAGTGACTGTTCCTCTAGTGGTTCTGTGTTTAATGTGTTCATCATAGTGACTGTTCCTCTAGAGTGGTTCTGTGTTTAATGTGTTCATCATAGTGACTGTTCCTCTAGAGTGGTTCTGTGTTTAATGTGTTCATCATAGTGACTGTTCCTCTAGAGGTTCTGTGTTTAATGTGTTCATCATAGTGACTGTTCCTCTAGTGGTTCTGTGTTTAATGTGTTCATCATAGTGACTGTTCCTCTAGTGGTTCTGTGTTTAATGTGTTCATCATAGTGACTGTTCCTCTAGTGGTTCTGTGTTTAATGTGTTCATCATAGTGACTGTTCCTCTAGAGTGGTTCTGTGTTTAATGTGTTCATCATAGTGACTGTTCCTCTAGAGTGGTTCTGTGTTTAATGTGTTCATCATAGTGACTGTTCCTCTAGAGTGGTTCTGTGTTTAATGTGTTCATCATAGTGACTGTTCCTCTAGAGAGGTTCTGTGTTTAATGTGTTCATCATAGTGACTGTTCCTCTAGTGGTTCTGTGTTTAATGTGTTCATCATAGTGACTGTTCCTCTAGAGTGGTTCTGTGTTTAATGTGTTCATCATAGTGACTGTTCCTCTAGAGTGGTTCTGTGTTTAATGTGTTCATCATAGTGACTGTTCCTCTAGTGGTTCTGTGTTTAATGTGTTCATCATAGTGACTGTTCCTCTAGTGGTTCTGTGTTTAATGTGTTCATCATAGTGACTGTTCCTCTAGAGTGGTTCTGTGTTTAATGTGTTCATCATAGTGACTGTTCCTCTAGAGTGGTTCTGTGTTTAATGTGTTCATCATAGTGACTGTTCCTCTAGAGAGGTTCTGTGTTTAATGTGTTCATCATAGTGACTGTTCCTCTAGAGTGGTTCTGTGTTTAATGTGTTCATCATAGTGACTGTTCCTCTAGAGTGGTTCTGTGTTTAATGTGTTCATCATAGTGACTGTTCCTCTAGTGGTTCTGTGTTTAATGTGTTCATCATAGTGACTGTTCCTCTAGTGGTTCTGTGTTTAATGTGTTCATCATAGTGACTGTTCCTCTAGTGGTTCTGTGTTTAATGTGTTCATCATAGTGACTGTTCCTCTAGTGGTTCTGTGTTTAATGTGTTCATCATAGTGACTGTTCCTTTAGTGGTTCTGTGTTTAATGTGTTCATCATAGTGACTGTTCCTCTAGAGTGGTTCTGTGTTTAATGTGTTCATCATAGTGACTGTTCCTCTAGAGTGGTTCTGTGTTTAATGTGTTCATCATAGTGACTGTTCCTCTAGTGGTTCTGTGTTTAATGTGTTCATCATAGTGACTGTTCCTCTAGAGGTTCTGTATTTAATGTGTTCATCATAGTGACTGTTCCTCTAGTGGTTCTGTGTTTAATGTGTTCATCATAGTGACTGTTCCTCTAGAGTGGTTCTGTGTTTAATGTGTTCATCATAGTGACTGTTCCTCTAGTGGTTCTGTGTTTAATGTGTTCATCATAGTGACTGTTCCTCTAGAGTGGTTCTGTGTTTAATGTGTTCATCATAGTGACTGTTCCTCTAGTGGTTCTGTGTTTAATGTGTTCATCATAGTGACTGTTCCTCTAGAGTGGTTCTGTGTTTAATGTGTTCATCATAGTGACTGTTCCTCTAGTGGTTCTGTGTTTAATGTGTTCATCATAGTGACTGTTCCTCTAGTGGTTCTGTGTTTAATGTGTTCATCATAGTGACTGTTCCTCTAGAGTGGTTCTGTGTTTAATGTGTTCATCATAGTGACTGTTCCTCTAGAGTGGTTCTGTGTTTAATGTGTTCATCATAGTGACTGTTCCTCTAGAGTGGTTCTGTGTTTAATGTGTTCATCATAGTGACTGTTCCTCTAGAGTGGTTCTGTGTTTAATGTGTTCATCATAGTGACTGTTCCTCTAGAGGTTCTGTGTTTAATGTGTTCATCATAGTGACTGTTCCTCTAGTGGTTCTGTGTTTAATGTGTTCATCATAGTGACTGTTCCTCTAGAGTGGTTCTGTGTTTAATGTGTTCATCATAGTGACTGTTCCTCTAGAGTGGTTCTGTGTTTAATGTGTTCATCATAGTGACTGTTCCTCTAGAGTGGTTCTGTGTTTAATGTGTTCATCATAGTGACTGTTCCTCTAGATGGTTCTGTGTTTAATGTGTTCATCATAGTGACTGTTCCTCTAGAGTGGTTCTGTGTTTAATGTGTTCATCATAGTGACTGTTCCTCTAGAGAGGTTCTGTGTTTAATGTGTTCATCATAGTGACTGTTCCTCTAGAGTGGTTCTGTGTTTAATGTGTTCATCATAGTGACTGTTCCTCTAGTGGTTCTGTGTTTAATGTGTTCATCATAGTGACTGTTCCTCTAGAGTGGTTCTGTGTTTAATGTGTTCATCATAGTGACTGTTCCTCTAGTGGTTCTGTGTTTAATGTGTTCATCATAGTGACTTTTCCTCTAGTGGTTCTGTGTTTAATGTGTTCATCATAGTGACTGTTCCTCTAGGTGGTTCTGTGTTTAATGTGTTCATCATAGTGACTGTTCCTCTAGAGTGGATCTGTGTTTAATGTGTTCATCATAGTGACTGTTCCTCTAGAGAGGTTCTGTGTTTAATGTGTTCATCATAGTGACTGTTCCTCTAGTGGTTCTGTGTTTAATGTGTTCATCATAGTGACTGTTCCTCTAGAGTGGTTCTGTGTTTAATGTGTTCATCATAGTGACTGTTCCTCTAGTGGTTCTGTGTTTAATGTGTTCATCATAGTGACTGTTCCTCTACATGTATGAATAAATGAACAGCTTTCCCTCGTAGAGACATTTCAGTACATGTTCCTGTACAAATGGAAAATAAATGACATTAGAAAGTTGAATTGAATGAACGTGGACAATGTACTGTATGTAGAAAACTACGGAGGAGCAGTGGAGCCGCCATAAAGGAGTTTAAAATACTTATTTAAAACATGCCCTAAAAACATATTCTGTGTGTTCTGTCAAGCCTTGCCTTGTTATGTGGTATTTGTCAGATACAGTATGTCTGTTTCCAGCTGGATGGCTGTAATGTGAATCACCATCCTCACCATCCTCACCCCGGCCATTAGGCTGATCTGGGGTCTAGGATCTGGTCTGGGAGTAATGTGTTGGGAGGTGTGTGTGTGTGTGTGTGTGTGTGTGTGTGTGTGTGTGTGTGTGTGTGTGTGTGTGTGTGTGTGTATGGTACTGTGAGGTGTGAGTATGTCTCACATCAGGGTAATTGGTTCTACTCTATCACTGGGATCTCTCTGTGTTCTCCTGCTCACAAACCTTTTAAAGTCACAGTCCTGACTCTGTGTTTCAGCCCATCCACAGCTTCCGCAAAGCCACTTGGCTGAGTTGGGGCTTCGGTTAAAGTAATTCATAGACAGAGCTATTGATGCAATGCCCATGTGATTGACATTTTAACATATTTTGAATTAAATCAACTATTAAAGAGCAGGAAAAAATCCCAGATTGTAACTAACAGCTGCCTCGACCTGAACCCCCTTCCCTTCACAGAGCAGAGGTAGGCTCTCAACACTAACACAGCTAAACACCCCCCTTCACAGAGCAGAGGTAGGCTCTCAACACCCCCCTTCACAGAGCAGAGGTAGGCTCTCAACACTAACACAGCTAAACACCCCCCTTCACAGAGCAGAGGTAGGCTCTCAACACTAACACAGCTAAACATCCCCCTTCACAGAGCAGAGGTAGACACTCAACACTAACACAGCTAAACACCCCCCTTCACAGAGCAGAGGTAGACCTTCAAAACTAAACACCCCCCTTCACAGAGCAGAGGTAGGCCCTCAACACTAAACACTAAACACTCCACTTCACAGAGCAGAGGTAGGCCCTCAACACTAAACACTCCACTTCACAGAGCAGAGGTAGGCCCTCAACACTAAACACCCCCCTTCACAGAGCAGAGGTAGGCCCTCAACACTAAACACCCGCCTTCATAGAGCAGAGGTAGGCCCTCGACACTAAACACCCGCCTTCACAGAGCAGAGGTAGGCCCCCAACACTAAACATGAATCATCCCCCTTCAAATAAACCCCTCCCTTTACGTGTTGTTTACCCTCTGCTCCGTGTCCAACCTTTTAACCTAGCCTCTGTCCGTCCCCTGATAGGCTTGTTTCAGACATTACTGATCCTGATTGGATTAAATATAAAATGTGTTGGTAAAGGCTTGGGACACATCCCTAATGGCAATCTATTCCCTATATAGTGCACTACTACTAAAAGACCCTGGTCAAAAGTAGTGCACTATATAGTGAATAGGGTGCCATTTGGGACGCAACCTTAGCTTAGATGGAGGAGCGGAGTGCCGCGGGCTGCCAGGGACGTTACTGCTGTTTAGAGGTGTTGTTGTGGTCCTCCTCCCACTTTTGTTTTGACTGTTGATATTGATGGGTTCCTGGTGGTAAGACCTGACCTAAGGTGATAAAGTAGGAGGACTGACTGTCTGACTGTCTGACTGGATGGCTGGCTGACTGGTTGACTGGCTGACTGGATGGCTGACTGACTGACTGACTGACTGACTGACTGACTGGCTGGCTGGATGGCTGACTGACTGGCTGGCTGGCTGGCTGACTTGCTGACTGGCTGACTGGCTGGCTGACTTGCTGACTGGATGGCTGATTGACTGGCTGACTGACTGACTGGCTGACTGGATGGCTGATTGACTGGCTGACTGACTGACCGGATGGCTGAATGGCTAGCTGGCTGACTGGTTGGCTGGCTGACTGGTTGACTGGCTGACTGGATGGCTGACTGACTGACTGACTGACTGGCTGGCTGACTGGATGGCTGACTGACTGACTGACTGACCTGGCTGGCTGACTGGCTGACTGGATGGCTGACTGGCTGACTGGATGGCTGACTTGCTGACTGGATGGCTGATTGACTGGCTGACTGACTGGTTGACTGACTGACTGACTGGCTGACTGGATGGCTGATTGACTGGCTGACTGACTGACTGGCCGGATGGCTGAATGGCTAGCTGGCTGAGTGGTTGGCTGGCTGACTTTGAAAAATGCAATAGGTTCTACAGTAATGTTAACACAATGTACAGCTCAATCAGCACTACCTCAAATCATTTCTGTAGTGTAACCTATATTAACATGATGTCTGTAGTGTAACCTATATTAACATGATGTCTGTATGGTAACCTATATTAACATGATGTCTGTAACCTATATTAACATGATGTCTGTAACCTATATTAACATGATGTCTGTAGTGTAACCTATATTAACATGATGTCTGTAGTGTAACCTATATTAACATGATGTCTGTAGTGTAACCTATATTAACATGATGTCGGTAGTGTATCCTATATTAACATGATGTCTGTAGTGTAACCTATATTAACATGATGTCGGTAGTGTATCCTATATTAACATGATGTCTGTACTGTAACCTATATTAACATGTTGTCTGTAACCTATATTAACATGATGTCTGTAGTGTAACCTATATTAACATGATGTCTGTAACCTATATTAACATGATGTCTGTAGTGTAACCTATATTAACATGATGTCTGTAGTGTAACCTATATTAACATGATGTCTGTAGTGTAACCTATATTAACATGATGTCGGTAGTGTATCCTATATTAACATGATGTCTGTAGTGTAACCTATATTAACATGATGTCTGTAGTGTAACCTATATTGACATGATGTCTGTAACCTATATTAACATGATGTCTGTAGTGTAACCTATATTAACATGATGTCTGTAGTGTAACCTATATTGACATGATGTCTGTAACCTATATTAACATGATGTCTGTAGTGTAACCTATATTAACATGATGTCTGTAGTGTAACCTATATTAACATGATGTCTGTACTGTAACCTATATTAACATGATGTCTGTAACCTATATTAACATGATGTCTGTAGTGTAACCTATATTAACATGATGTCTGTAACCTATATTAACATGATGTCTGTAGTGTAACCTATATTAACATGATGTCTGTAGTGTAACCTATATTAACATGATGTCTGTACTGTAACCTATATTAACATGATGTCTGTAGTTAACCTATATTAACATGATGTCTGTAAACCTATATTAACATGATGTCTGTAACCTATATTAACATGATGTCTGTAGTGTAACCTATATTAACATGATGTCTGTAGTGTAACCTATATTAACATGATGTCTGTAACCTATATTAACATGATGTCTGTAGTGTAACCTATATTAACATGATGTCTGTAGTGTAACCTATATTAACAGTTCTCTGTACTTGCTCATCAGGCCTGTTGTGTCATACACAGACATATTAGCAGAGGGTACTTAGTTACCATGTTACCATGATAATGGTGCATAATGTCCACATTGTCCTAAACCAGTTCACTGTACAGGCTAATCCTGTCCACATTGTCCTAAACCAGTTCACTGTACGGGCTAATCCTGTCCACATTGTCCTAAACCCAGTTCACCGTACAGACTAATCCTATCCACATTGTCCTAAACCCAGTTCACTGTACAGGCTAATCCGGTCCACATTGTCCTAAACCCAGTTCACCATACAGACTAATCCTGTCCACATTGTCCTAAACCCAGTTCACCGTACAGGCTAATCCTGTCCACATTGTCCTAAACCCAGTTCACCGTACAGACTAATCATGTCCACATTGTCCTAAACCCAGTTCACCGTACAGGCTAATCCTGTCCACATTGTCCTAAACCCAGTTCACCGTACAGACTAAAGCTGTCCACATTGTCCTAAACCCAGTTCACCGTACAGACTAATCATGTCCACATTGTCCTAAACCCAGTTCACCGTACAGACTAATCATGTCCACATTGTCCTAAACCCAGTTCACCATACAGACTAATCCTGTCCACATTGTCCTAAACCCAGTTCACCGTACAGACTAATCATGTCCACATTGTCCTAAACCCAGTTCACCGTACAGACTAATCATGTCCACATTGTCCTAAACCCAGATTCACATTCTACTGATGTAATTGAAGGTTACTACTTCTGTACTCTATATGAACATAATGTTTGAAATAGAACTGCCGAGCATATTGATATGAATATTCATCAGTCCTGATGTCAGAACTCATCATCAGAGGCTGAGATAACAGTATTGTGAACTGGGGTTGAACTGGGGTTGAACTGGGGGTGAACTGGGGTTGAACTGGGGGTGAAACTCAGATTCTCAATTTAAACTCAATAGAATAGGTCAATTTTAGATCAATTTGAAGGACATTGAAATAATAAAATCTGTATCTTTGAAGGCAAAAAATGACAATCGTTTGCTCTCTATCTCTCTCTCTCTCTCTCTTGCCCCCACCCTTCCTCCTCACCCCTCCACCCTCCACAAAGGGGCTGTTGTTAGTTAAAGAACCACAATGACAACAGACTAAAGAGGATGGCTGAGTTCTGTCTACATGCCACTGAGAAGAGTTGGACCATGGAGCCAGGTTCTTCACTAAGGTTCTCAGAAGCCAGGTTCTTCACTAAGGTTCTCAGGAGAGTTGGACCATGGAGCCAGGTTCTTCACTAAGGTTCTCAGGAGAGTTGGACCATGGAGCCAGGTGCCTCACTGAGGTTCTCAGGAGAGTTGGACCATGGAGCCAGGTTCTTCACTAAGGTTCTCAGGAGAGTTGGACCATGGAGCCAGGTTCTTCACTAAGGTTCTCAGGAGAGTTGGACCATGGAGCCAGGTTCTTCACTAAGGTTCTCAGGAGAGTTGGACCATGGAGCTAGGTGCTTCACTGAGGATCTCAGGAGAGTTGGACCATGGAGCCAGGTTCTTCACTAAGGTTCTCAGAAGCCAGGTGCTTCACTAAAGTTCTCAGAAGAGTTGGACCATGGAGCCAGGTTCTTCACTAAGGTTCTCAGTGAGAGTCTGTACACACACGCACGCACGCACACACATACACATACACATATACACACACACACACAGCAGAAGTCTTTAACCACTAAGGACACAAGGATCGCTCTATGTCTGCCTCACCAAGTTCTATAAAACCAGGATGATTATATAGTACCTGAGGTTACACCCTGATGACAATCCTCATTAAATAGTACCTGAGGTTACAGTCTGTTGACAATCCTCATTAAATAGTACCTGAGGTTACACTCTGATGACAATCCTCATTAAATAGTACCTGAGGTTACAATCTGTTGACAATCCTCATTAAATAGTACCTGAGGTTACAGTCTGTTGACAATCCTCATTAAATAGTACCTGAGGTTACAGTCTGTTGACAATCCTCATTAAATAATACCTGAGGTTACAATCTGTTGACAATCCTCATTAAATAGTACCTGAGGTTACAGTCTGTTGACAATCCTCATTAAATAGTACCTGAGGTTACAGTCTGTTGACAATCCTCATTACAATCCTCATTAAATAGTACCTGAGGTTACAGTCTGTTTACAATCCTCATTAAATAGTACCTGAGGTTACACTCTGTTGACAATCCTCATTAAATAGTACCTGAGGTTACACTATGGTGACAGCATAATAATACCCAAGTATCTATCCATAATTTTACAGCCAGTCTGGTAACACCCAGGTATCCATCCTCCCTCCCAGCTGAAGCCTGACACCAAAAAGAGCTGATCTGAACTGATTTTGGTCAATGAGTCTCGCTGTCTCTTGGCTTGACTTGTCATGCCTTTCTGATTCATCACTGTCTGGTAGTTTGATCTGTTATGTCTGGTTGGCTAATCATTTGCCACCTGTCTGTCTGTCTGTCTGTCTGTCTGTCTGTCTGTCTGTCTGTCTGTCTGTCTGTCTGTCTGTCTGTCTGTCTGTCTGTCTGTCTCTTGGCATCCTGACAGATGGTTACTGTCTGTCTACTGTTTAGAATAATGTGTCGCTGAGCAACAGATTTGCCAATTCTCCATCCCTGTTATATTACAATGCCATTTAGGTATTGAGTGGCAGGATTTATTGTCAATTTGGCAGTCACAGTACCCAACCCAACACACCATTACAACATATAGGATTAGAACACACCGTTTTTAGCCTGGGTACCAGACCTGTTTGTGCTAAGATTCCACTTCTTGCCACTACATGACAAGGAGTGGGAAGGAGTGGCACGATGGCACAAACAGAATGGTACCCAGGCTACGTTGTTTTATCTCTACGGCAAGAACTCTCTCTTTCTCAACCCCTTTCAGATTTCAACAAAAGACGGTAAAAGAAGATAGTATGGTGAAGACAGGTTTTTGTCTCGATATAAAAGGGATATATCTCTCTGTGGCACACAAACAACTTCAATCACCTCAAAAGGTTCCACAGATTCTAATCTACAGTAGCCACTCTAAGATGAACGACAGTCCCCAAACCACATGAGATGTGAAATCTGTTTGGTATCTTTATAGATACTGTTACATCATATCTGTTAGGTATCTTTATAGATACTGTTGTATCATATCTATTAGGTATCTTTATAGATACTGTTGTATCATATCTGTTAGGTATCTTTATAGATACTGTTACATCATATCTGTTAGGTATCTTTATAGATACTGTTACATCATATCTGTTAGGTATCTTTATAGATACTGTTACATCATATCTGTTAGGTATCTTTATAGATACTGTTGTATCATACCTGTTAGGTATCTTTATAGATACTGTTACATCATATCTGTTAGGTATCTTTATAGATACTGTTACATCATACCTGTTAGGTATCTTTATAGATACTGTTACATCATATCTGTTTGGTATCTTTATAGATACTGTTGCATCATACCTGTTAGGTATCTTTATAGATACTGTTGCATCATACCTGTTAGGTATCTTTATAGATACTGTTGTATCATATCTGTTTGGTATCTTTATAGATACTGTTACATCATACCTGTTAGGTATCTTTATAGATACTGTTACATCATATCTGTTAGGTATCTTTATAGATACTGTTGTATCATACCTGTTTGGTATCTTTATAGATACTGTTACATCATACCTGTTTGGTATCTTTATAGATACTGTTACATCATACCTGTTTGGTATCTTTATACATACAGTTAGGGGAAAAAGTATTTGATCCCCTGCTGATTTTGTACGTTTGCCCACTGACAAAGAAATGATCAATCTATAATTTTAATGGTAGGTTTATTTGAACAGTGAGAGACAGAATAACAACAAAAAATCCAGAAAAACGCATGTCAAAAATGTTATCAAATTATTTGCATTTTAATGAGGGAAATAAGTATTTGACCCCTCTGCAAAACATGACTTAGTACTTGGTGGCATAACCCTTGAGGGCAATCACAGAGGTCAGACATTTCTTGTAGTTGGCCACCAGGTTTGCACACATCTCAGGAGGGATTTTGTTCCACTTCTCTTTGCACATCTTCTCCAAGTCATTAAGGTTTCGAGGCTGACTTTTGGCAACTCGGACCTTCAGCTCCCTCCACAGATTTTCTATGGGATTAAGGTCTAGAGACTGGCTAGGCCACTCCAGCCAGAGATCTAGGGGTCTGAAGATGTGGGGGGTTTTATGACACCTCACGCCCATAATAAACCTTAGGCCACTGAGAAATTCCTTTGTCCTCTCACTATGGAGAACTGGCCTCAGAACATTAAAACATGCAATAAAGGGACTTTGGAACAATGGTTTCCGTCAGCCACAATGGTGGTCATGACGAGAGGTGGAATATGAAAATGTATGTAACTTTTGTATTGTTATTAAAGGTTAAGAGATGACGTTATTATGAAAACATTGTACCTTTAAGAGTTTTCCCAGTATATGCCTGATGTTTATACATTGTACGTTGTGTGGAAAATATCCAAATCAAAGAGAATGTTTTGGTAAAGATGAGATGTGAAGGTAGTGTCTAAAATAGGATTTTAGTCAAATCTAGGCCTTGCCCATTTACTTGGTCCGCCCAGAGAATTGCCCTAAAAGCGGTTACGCCCACTTCTGACCCGAGACTATAAGACAGGAGAGTGAAGAATTAACATAAGAGACTAAGTGACCCCAAGCTGCAGCTAAGGTCCAACAAAGTCAAAGAACCCCAAAACGAAACACAAGGTTGAAGACAAAGAAATCTTTTTCTACACGAGCTACGGACGAGTAGCTGTGTCTAAGCGGGTGAATTCAAGCCGAACCACACTCTCCATTGAATCGTGGTATATACACCGTTCGAGTCCGAAGCTGTGAGCTCTGAGCTACAGATCTGTCTGTCCTCAGAAGACCCCTTTCAGATCAAGGGCGAGGGATCAGACCACTTAGCCAAGAAGGACACTGACATCGTGAGGACAACCAGAGAGTTGCGCCGGAGAAGTGCGTCATTGAGAAGCCTAAACGACACACGCGGAGCTTCCCACCTGAGACCTCCAACACGTAATTACATCATTATATTCTGACCCATAAGAGCGGCAGTTCGGGGCAAGGCTAGGTTTAAATAAGCATGGCTGACAAATTCTTGATTTCTCTCTCTTTTAAATCCCCATTTTGGGTAACACGCGCCATAGTGTGTTGGCCCGTTATACTAAGTCCTAATCAATATCTAGACTGTGTTTTGTGTATGTGTATTTTTATCATCATTTTAGCTTGCTAGTAAATAAATAATCAACTAAGATTGGTGTGGTAAACTCATTGGTGAAGCCCGGGTCCGTGCAGATTCCCGGATTATGCGACGTTCAGAATGAGACTGTAGAGGAAATTGATTAATTTAGCGACTGTTGTAAAATCGATATTCTGATATCCTTTGAGTTAATTTGGGAAATAGAAACTCAATCAAAATACTGTTCCCATGGTGCCCCAGGTTGATGAGTTAATAATTGCTTGATTCATCGCTTAATTAATTTAATCACGCAATTATAAACCGTTAATCATTCGATGAGCAACAGTCGTCACATTAACTAATACAACGTCACGACATATGGCGCCCCCTGTGAGGAGTCTAAGATAGGACTAGGCCGCACTGTTGGGTTATTCCATATCAATTGTGTAGCAAGATACAAACATTCCATTAATAGCTATAGGCAGGACTAGTGCGGGAGAGAAGTGTGTGTGTCGGTCCATTTCACCCAGATACTGGTCGGAATAGAACGACCCCGGTTGTATATCTGACCAAAGCAGTGTGAAGGGGGGTCTACTGAATGCTACGAGCTAGGACATATGTACCAGCCGATGTAGGCATTCTGAGAAATAATACTCGTTGGGCCTAACGTAGTGTTATTTCTGTCGATCGCTTTCAGGAGTGATCTGACTCGGTCATAAGTAATTCCTAGAGCAGAGGACATATGAGCCAGCCATTACGGAAATTAGAGTAGATCTATTCGTTTGACCGAAGCGAAGTTATTATCTCTCTACCTCTCGCGTTTGGTAAACGGGAAGAGGTTAAGGGTTGAATGTGAGACCTCACCAAGTAAACCTGTTCACTTGTTGGAGGGAACTTCCCTTGTGCGGCGAGGGGGAAACCCCGCGCAAGGAAAGCTAAGCATTGCGCCAGATGCTAAGCTAACAAAGGGAAGCAGCCATTTTTGTTTTCCTCTTTGTTCATAGTGAATTCCCGCGTTAGGCAGGAATCCTGTGAGATCTCAGCTGGGGCTATCCGTAACCTCTGGCGAAGAATCGCCAGTCATTTTTCGTGAAATAAGTCAGGTTACGCTGTAGGATATCAGACCAGTCTTAACTGATTAGATATCATTGTCTTGTTCAATTTGATACATTAAATTGATACACTACCTTTCCAGGTTGGTTATGGGAATAATACACACACGAATGTGCCATAACCAATGAGACATAGTTAAACTTTTCAACGTTAACTTAGATATAGCAACTAATTCAGGTTAATTAAAGCAAATTCCTTTAGCCTATACGGGGTTGACTAATCATTCAAATTGATTAATAGATTAAAGCTGTTTTACCAGCTTAATGGTGTTTAGGTAGACTTTTTAACAGTATTGTAAAATTCTATTTTCACTGGTACCCTGTCGATTTTAGCTTGTGTTAATAGTGACCTCCGGTGGTGAAGAATCACCCAGTAATTATTTTTAAATAATTCAGGTTATGCTGTACGATATCTAACCAGTCTCAACTGATTGGATATCATTGTCTCGTTCAATTTAATATACATTAAATTGCTACACTACCTGTCCAGGGTGGTTATTGGAATAATATGCAAACTAATGTGTTCTAACCAATGAGACATAGTTAAACTTCTCAACGTTAACTTAGAGATAGCAACTCTTTCAGGTGAATTAAAATTCAAATTCCCAAATAGCCTATACAGGTTAGATTTATCATTAAAATCGATTTAATCAATTAAACCTGTTTTGGCAAGTTAAGTAATAACCAACTCACATTACTGACCCAGTCTTGATGATTCATTGACGTTTACAAACTGAGTTAAATCGTGTTTGCAGCCTCCAACTAAAAAACCCAAACATTACGTAAATTGAAATAACTGACAATCATAATAATGAGCAATCCATCAGATTTCCCCTCCAATCAGTGGACCTTCACCCACGGAAAGATTGATCGCGGACCTCAGCAACGATGCAAATCCTAACTATGCCGAGGGGCTGAAAATGTTAGATTTCAATGCCATAAGCGAGAAAAATGCAGACATTGCGACAGACGCTCTTCAAAATAGACCATCAGGCGGAGGCCTTGCGAAGGTTCTCTCCAGTTTAGCCCTCAACTATGCCCACCAGCAGAGATGGACAGTGCACCAGTACCTCAGTGCCCAGCAGAGGCACGAGCAGGAAGCTGGGGAGTTCAAGGTACAGGTGGAGAGAACCAGGGAGCTGGCATCGAAAGCCGAAAAAGATAAGCTACTGCTAGCCGAGGAACTGTGTGTGAGAACAGATAAATTGGAAGATCTGTCTAACACTTATAACAAAGAACGCGAACAAACTCTTGACCAAGTCCGTATTCTAAAAGAACAACTCGGTTTAGCTAAAACTAAATACGATGAAGTCCACGCGAAACTAGATGAGTCGGACGAGCTAGCTAGAAAACGGGGCGAGCAACGGGGCGAGCAACCTGCAAGCGGTTGTGAATGAAACCACTCAAAGCAATAATGCTCTATTCCAAAAGCTGCAGACCAAAGACGAACAGTTAATGAACACAATGACCAAGTTGGAGGACAAAACAGCAGAACTCATTGAAGTCGCTGATTTAATGAAGGATGAGAAAGACCAGGTGAGAAAGTTGGAAAATGTGACCTCTAAACAAAAGGAGGACATCGCATCACTGGATCTCTCACTCCACACTCGCGACCTCTCCCTACAAACCATGACAGATAAGTATGAGGCTGAGCGAAGCAAGGGCGACACCTACGTGTCGAAAATAAACACCCTCAACTCCCAGGTGGACTCTGCGATGCAGCATAACACCACCCTTAGGTATCATCTGGAGGAACTCCAGAACAGTCACGCGCTATCGCGGGACAACCAAACCAAGCAACCTAGCTCACATCTGGAGCTAAGAGAACGAGGGAAGGTATATGACAGGAGATTTCAGCCCCTTTCTCTTGGCCATTCGGCCCACAGTGAATTGGGGCCTCCTCGCCAACACAACCACAGCTTGACTTTTCCTCTTGGCCTCTCGGCCCACAATTCTCCACGGGAGAGTGCAGATGCTCCCCGCGCACTTGGCGGGGATCGCCTTGACAAAATCGTCAAAAACTTCCGCCTCTTCGACCCCGTTCCGGGAAAGCCAAACGACACTGAGACATTCTTAGCAGACATAGAGGACGCCTTGGATGGCTACCCAAACGCTACGAATGCAGATAGAGCCTATCTTTTGAAGCGAACGTCCAACAGACACGTGACAAGGTTCATCCGTCTACAAGAGCAACACGTGCAAAACGACTATGCTAAACTTGCCACGGTTTTGAAAATAGAATTCAGTGGTTCTGCGACTCGCAAACACGATAGTTCGTTGGCTAACAATATCAGACAAGCTCGAAATGAACACCCACAAGCCTACTATCACCGGCTTCGTTCAGCTTACTTTGGCATGCTCACTGAAACAGGAATGGAAGACCTATTACCGTTCAAACAACTTTTTCTGTCAAACATGTCTCCCAACTTCATTAACTACTTGGGCCCTACTGCACACGTCGGGTTGCCAATCTCGACGCTCCGAGAGCTGGCAAGCACCGCTTTTGAAGCATCAAAAGCAAGCCGGGCTAAGAGCCTGGACCCCTCGACTTTCGAGCTTAGGCGGGAACCATCACTCGAATTAGAAGGGGCTGCATCAGGGACATATGCGGTAAAAGACGACGATCAAAGGGGGTGGCTACCAAGTAACCACCACCCCGACAACCACCGCCGTAACAATAGCTACGATGAACGTCCCCAATCTAACAGGTCCCGTAGAGATCAACCTAGCCGACATGCCCCTCCGCCTAACTCTCACAAAGGGTCAGGACACAAGGGTAACAAGCTGTTCAACAATGATTTAAACGCTAACCGAAATGATATAGAAGCTCTGATAAAAGATGTACTGCATCGTAAGAAATTTGAGAAAGAGGACGAGGATAAGTCCTCATGACTAGGCGTAAAATCGTTGGAAACCGAGTCCGCCGAAATTCATGCAATTCAAGAGGACGCAAACATTTCCATTACCCCCGCCCCCACTCAAATCCCTGTCCAGGTACCGCCCGTTCTAGACACAAGCCCGCAGGTTTTGTCTACAGACTTGGACACGGAGGTGGAGATGCACGAGATAAGCAGCTTTGCAACAGATGATTCCTCTCCCATTCCGATAGAGGACCCACTGGGTCACGTAGGCGACTTATCTGTCTTGGAAATCGACGCAGATTACAAACCGCTCCGTTCTCCCAACCCACTCCATTTTGTTGGGGATATGACGAGAAAAACCAACTCGAACAGGCCATACCTTAGAACAGTCCTGGAGGACTGTGTGACCTGTCACGCTCTGATAGATTCGGGTTCGACAATTTCCCTCATATCCGAAACCTTGCTGGATGAACTAAAAAGGGCAGTGGACCCAACAAAACGTTGGTTGAAAACGGAACATTGTAATACGAATCTTCGAGGTTTCACTCAAGCTACCTCGCCCCTAACCAAACGTCTCCTACTTAAACTCAACTTCGAAAGCGTGTCACTGATACACCCCGTGTATGTGACTAGCATCGAAATCGAACGGATGCTGATTGGGAATGATTTAATTGACCGTTTGGTACCACTAATGGATTGGAAAACCAATCAAATCTTGTCACAAATACCTATGCCAACTCCGTTGACTTCGCCGCATTCTTCCAAGGCTACCTGCCATACATTGTGCAACGACGTGGGTCCGACGTCAGCATCTGAGGCAAACCCGGTGAACTTGACCATGAGCCCGCCATTTGTGGCAAATGACAATGTGAGTTCGACTCGGAACTTAACCGAACATGAGGTTTTCTTGTGCGGCTTGGGTGATTCACCAGCCGACACTTACCGCCCTCCTCTGATAGGGGGCGTGTGCCTCAACGGCACTATGGCTGAGGATACCAGGCTGGCCACCTGGTCAGAAAAATCCGCAATCAGTTTGGAAATGTTCAACGAAATTTCGAAAACAGCTAACTGCCACCCCCTTGTGCCGAAAACGTTTAGATTTCCACTGGGAACGACTCCCCAGACAACACTCACCGCAATAGGGGTGTGTGCGCTATCGATCCGCATTGGAACCAAGGAATTATCCCACTACCTACTGGTTGTCGCGGACCTCCCACATACAGTCTATGTGGGAGCGGATATCTTGGTAAGATTGGGTGTTAAACTTGATACCATACACCAACTTCTTTGGTCTTTGGCGCAGCCAAACCAACATGCCTTGTCTTTCGACCCGGTGCGAATGGCTTCCGGGCAGACTATTCCTGAAGCTTGCAAGGCGATAACTGAGTCCGCCATGTTGATACCGGCAAGAACCACAGAGGTTTCTGTAAGACTGAACCTGGCGCCCGGATACCGGATGGAAGGCACCACTGCGTTATTCCAACCCTCTCCAAAACTATTCGACTTGGGGCTAACTATCAATGGCAACCCACTGTTGGAACTAACCGCTAGATCCACTTACCTCCTGGTACAAAATCTGACTCAAGCGGATATTTCCATTCCTCGGCACACTCAGCTAGGAACATTGATCGATTACGCCTTCCATGATTTTGAACTAGTTGTTCCCGTGATTGGGCCTCTTCCGTCCTCCCTAGACCTAGATGGCGAGGGAGGTACACTGTTTACTTGTCAGTCAAAAGCAATAGCACTAACTCCCGTATTGCCACTGGACGACACATCGGCGTTCCGGCTGGATGTCGATCCTGACAGCAACCTGTTAATATACTCCATCGTCACGGAGGATGATATTGCGTCTCCTCCGGCATGCGAAGTACACTCTTGTGAGGTAACAACCGATGACTCTTCCAAAAGTGACATGCCGTCACCACCCGATGAAGACCTGTACAAGGTCGCCGAACCATATCCTGGTTTCCATGCACAGGTAATACAACTACTGTCGGAGGCTGATGCTCTTGTCAATGACACTGAACGCCATCAGTTGAGAGAATTGTTTAACCTGTTAGGGCTAGGGGGCAGTATTGACACGGCTGGATAAAAAACATACCCGATTTAATCTGGTTACCACTCCTACCCAGTAACTAGAATATGCATATACTTATTACATATGGATAGAAAACACCCTAAATTTTCTAAAACTGTTTGAATGGTGTCTGTGAGTATAACAGAACTCAAATGGCAGGTCAAAACCTGAGAGATTCCTTTACAGGAAGTGGCCTGTCTGACCATTTCTTGAACTTCTTTTCCATCTCTATCATTTACTAAGGATCTCTGCTCTAACGTGACACTTCCCACGTCGTCCATAGGCGCTCAGAGCCCGGGAAAAAACAGAATGTCGTCATCCCAGCCCCAGGCTGAAACACATTATCGCCTTTCTCAAGTGGCCGATCAAGGGACACTGGGCTTATGCGCGTGACCCCGACCGCCCCGCCTTTGGGATTTTTTTTCCTCTGTTTGCCGAAAAGGAGATTCCCTGTCGGAATATTATCGCTTTTCTACGAGAAAAATGTCGTAAAAATTTATTTTAAACAGCGGTTGACATGCTTCGAAGTACGGTAATGGAATATTTAGAATTTTATTGTCACGAATTGCGCCATGCGCGCGACACTTCTTTACTATTTCGGATAGTGTCTGGAACGCACGAACAAAACGCCGCTATTCGGATATAACGATGGATTATTTTGGACCAAACCAACATTTGTTATTGAAGTAGCAGTCCTGGGTGTGCATTCTGACGAAGACAACAAAAGGTAATCAAACTTTTATAATAGTAAATATGATTATGGTGAGTGCTAAACTTGCCGGGTGTCTAAATAGCGAGCCCGTGATGCCTGGGCTATGTACTTAGAATATTGCAAAATGTGCTTTCACCAAAAAGCTATTTTAAAATCGGACATATCGAGTGCATAGAGGAGGTCTGTATCTATAATTCTTAAAATAATTGTTATGCTTTTTGTGAACGTTTATCGTGAGTAATTTAGTAAAATGTTAGCGAATTCCCCGGAAGTTTGCGGGGGTATGCTAGTTCTGAACGTCACATGCCAATGTAAAAAGCTGGTTTTTGATATAAATATGAACTTGATTGAACAAAACATGCATGTATTGTATAACATAATGTCCTAGGGTTGTCATCTGATGAAGATCATCAAAGGTGAGTGCTGCATTTAGCTGTCTTCTGGGTTTTGGTGACATTATATGCTGGCTTGAAAAATGGGTGTCTGATTATTTCTGGCTTGGTACTCTGCTGACATAATCTAATGTTTTGCTTTCGTTGTAAAGCCTTTTTGAAATCGGACAGTGTGGTTAGATTAACGAGAGTCTTGTCTTTAAATGGCTGTAAAATAGTCATATGTTTGAGAAATTGAAGTAATAGGATTTTTAAGGTTTTGAAAATCGCGCCACAGGCTGGCAGTGGCGCGAGCGTCCCACCTAGCCCATAGAGGTTAATAAACACAGTGAGATCTGGTCGACAGACTCGCTGGATTGCGGGGTTACGGGTATCCATGTGGTGCGTATTCCTACGCCACCCGGAGCAACTCCTACGTTTGTTAGACAATACAAAATCCCGCTCGCAGCATACGCAGCAGTACAAGAGATTATCGATTCCTTATTAGCTAAACGGATAATCAGGGAATGTAACAGTACGTACAGCGCTCCCGTGTGGCCCGTTCTGAAACCAACGGGTAAATGGCGTCTTACCATTGACTATAGACAACTCAACAAACTGGTTCCGTTGTCTCGTTGGCCAATGACACAGCTCGACCAAGAGTTGCCAAAGGTGGCAAACGCCAAGTACTTCTCCACCATCGACGTGGCAAATGGTTTCTGGACCATGACAGTCGACCCGCGTGACCAACACAAGTTGGCTTTCTCTTTCTCGAACAAGCTCTTCACGTTCAATCGTTGCCCATTCGGGTATGCGAACTCCCCCTCAGAGTTCAACATCTTCCTGCACAAGGCGATGCCAGACGCAGCCTCTAGGGGGACGATCATTTACGTGGACGACGTTCTCATGAGAAGTGAGACTTGGTCACATCACCTCAATGAAATGGACCACGTTCTCACCCAACTCGGGACTGCAGGGGCTAAGTTGGCCATCATGAAAGGACAATGGTGCAGGACCAAGGTAAACTACGTTGGGCTTCTGGTGGGTGCCGAGGGCATCCTGCCACAGTCTAACCGAATCCAAGCAGTCCGCAACATCAAAACACCTACAAACCTTCACGAGGTGCACAGCTTCTTGGGAGTATGTAATTACTCCCGTCAATTCATCGAAAACTACGCCGACTTGTCAAAACCGTTGACTCACCTTCTTCAGAAAGACACCCCATTCGTTTGGGATGCCACTCACAACGAAGCGGTGGCTTCCTTGAAAAACCTGCTTTGCGAGGCACCCTGCCTGGTATACCCCAACAAAGACAAGACATTCGTTTTGGAAGTCGGTTTCTCAGAGCACTGCCTTAGCGCTGGGTTGTACCAAAAATACGACCAAGACAAACGTGTGGTTGCTTACGCGAGCAAAACACTCAACCCCGCCGAACACAAATACTCAGACTGCGAAAAAGCGCTGCTGTCGACAGTCTGGGCAATCAAACACTTCACCAGTTATGTCGGCGGACAAAAGGTGATCATAGAAACATGTCACCAGCCTGTGACTTTTCTGAAAAGCCAACGAATCCGTGAGGGTGCTGTACACAACAGCAGGATAGCGGCTTGGCTCATGACGCTGCAGAGCCATGATGTAGTAATCAACTACGTAAAAGCAAAAAACCTGCCTTTGGGCAGTGCTTTGGCGGTGTGTCAACACTGTGGTGACGATGAAACCGACTCCGGATCACCCCCGCGTGACATCGCTCCGCCATTGCCTTCGAACCATCACTATTTCGAAGAGAACGTGTGTCTCGACATGCCGATGGCATTTGTAGATGGCTGTTCTTACCGCCATCTAGACCACTTGCAAGCTGGGGTGGGATTGGTATGGCACAACGACATTCCGTGCAAACCATTTCAATTTCAGCTCGGCAACAAGACCAGCCAGTTTGCAGAAGTGGCTGGCGTGCTGATCACCCTGCAAACAGCGGTAAAACACGAATTGGCAGAACTGGCGATCTGCACCGACCCAAACTACGCGAGACTCACCTTCTTATGCCACTTGCCGTTTTGGAAACAAAAGCACATGACTACTTAGGTGAAAAACAAAGAGCTCATTCTAGCTTGTGATGACCTCATCACCAAACACGACATACAGGTGTATTGGAAGAAAGTCAAGGGACACTCCAAATCACCTGGTCGTGACAAACTTGGCAACGACCATGCTGACAGCATGGCGAAATCTGGTGCAATTCACGGCACCCCTTGGGTGTTTGATGCTCGAGACGAGAAACCCACTGAGGAAGCTATGGCGTCTGCGGTAACGCGTAGCCATGTAGCACCACGGAAAACGTCTTCGCACGAACATAATGTGCTGCTAACGCATTCATTCACGAATGGCGACCTGGTAGCAATGCAACACCAAGATGAGTCCCTCGCCACTTTGATGGCATTCCTGTCGGATCCTGTCAACCACCCAGTGTCCGAACTGGCTTTGGCAGGTTCACACGACTTGCGTTTGCTGTACGCAACTAAACAGCACCTCACACTTGTAGATGACCTATTGGTGTATGTTTCAGAAACCGACACCGCTCGAAGGTGGGTGGTTCCTAAAACACAGAGGGGGATAATGATAGCTCATGCCCACGACGAGCCATGTGGAGGCCATAGGGGGGTCAAGGCTACATGTGAAACATTGCGACAGGTGGCCCACTGGCCTCACATGGAACAAGACGTGGCACGATACGTGAGGGGGTGTCTAGTTTGCTGCCAGTTTCAACCCACCAAGCCACTTCACAGAGCACCCCTGCAACGCAAGGGTGTGTCTTACCCCTGGAGCTCGATCCAGATCGACTGGGTCGGCCCAGTTGCCAGGTCGGCCAGAGGCAACAAGTACCTCCTCACAGTGACTTGCGCATTCACAAAGTGGGTGGAGTGCCTGCCGGCGACCAATGACACAGCGGAAACCACTGCCGTTCTTTTGCTAAACCACGTTTTCAGTCGTTTCGGCCTGCCAGGAGAAACCGTGGACAGCGACAGAGGAACCCACTTTTCGGCAGCTGTAATGACCGAACTGTGGAAACTCCTGGGAGTCAAAGCTAAACTCCACATCGCGTACCACCCTAGGAGCTCGGGGGGGGGTAGAAAGGAGCAACCAATCAATTGTCAGAATCTTGAGGAAATATGTGGCAGCCAACCACAAAGATTGGGACCTCAAACTCCCATTGGTACTGATGGCAATCAGAGCCACACGCAACAGGTCTACGGGAATGACACCCTTTGAGATGATGACGGGCCGGCAAATGACCCTTCCACTGCATCTCCTGTACCAACCGGGAGATGTCGCCGCAGCCACCGCCTACACGGCTCATCAATACGTGACCGACTTGCGGAACCATCTCCAGACTACCTTTGCGTACGCTCAAGGACAATTGGAAAGAAGTGCAGAAGGTGACAAGACCTACTACGACAAAAAAGCCTCACACCAGGTGTTCGAGGTAGGAGATAAGGTGTGGTACTACATATACACCAAACCCGCGGGCGTCGCAACAAAGTTCCTGCCCCACTGGACGGGGCCACACGAGATTGTGGTGAAGCCATCACCTGTAGCTTACCAGATCAAAATCAGCAAAGGTCGACAAAACGCCACATTAAAGTGGGTCCACCGGAACCAAATCAAGTTGTACACTCCCCCCCCCATGGGAATAGAAGGGGTGCTAGCCAGCACCGAATAGATAAAAACCCTAGCAAAACCAGAGGTACTAAGAAAATTCTTAAGTACCCTCAGCTGATCCCTTCCAGGAGACCAGTACGTTGCACCTAATATCTTTTATTCTCTTCCCAGCTACCAGATATACATCTGTTGTCACTAGTGATATCGTCCTGCGCTGTACTGATTAAAAATTAGAAAAATAGTTGTCAAAACAATTTTTGTTTACGAATACAAATAACTGAAATAATCCAACAATCTCTGATTATGCGTTTCTGTAGGATGGAGTTCCTTTGGATGATCCTGACACTCTGCGCCCTGGTCAAAACCAACCCAGCAGACGTAATCACGAACGGACCCCCTACGGGAATCGTTCTCCGCGACGATCCAGGACTCCTCATAACTAACTGCCGAGTACACACGCAGAGGGTATATGTCCGCCTAGATGCAGAGAATGTGTACCGCCAACACATTCCACCTGCGGCGCATTTGAGTTGGGCCGGGGCTGACTGGACCAGCCAGGCAATTAAGCACGCCCAGCTAGACACTGCCCATATGTTGGCCCAACTCCAAAAGTTCACAGTAACACAGTCAGAACTAGCTGAGCCCAGGCGAGAAAAACGATTCGTCGGGGCGCTACTATCGATAGGGGCAGCCGTAGGGTCACTATTTGCCCTAGGTACCACTGCCGTCAACGCAGTCAGTCTAGCCACAGTCAAGAGGAATGTTAGGGAGATTACTGAAGAAATGCCACTTATCCAGCAACAGATGAAGGCACAGGCCCTTAGGTTGCAACATGTGGGAAAGTCTCTCCAGGACACTATTCTGGTGGTCAACACACACGCTACTCTCCTGAACAAAACTATCCTGTCTATAGGAAAGCTAGCAGAGGTCTATGCCCATGTCCAATTGGTTCGATTGTTACTGGAGGATTTTCTCCGTGAAGTTAGCTCTTCTATGGACCACTTGGCCATGAATAGAATCCCCTCATATCTAGTGCCCCTCTCAATGGTGCACGACATATTGACCTCAGCTACTTCAACCACGATAAGGCCGTTACAGTCACATTTGGCCTATAGTCTGGGGTCGGCCATCCCAATACACGTTGATGTTGATCGTAATGAAGTGGGTTTTCTACTGACGCTGCCGGTTGTTGAACTGGAGAATATCTATAGATTGAAAACGGTTCTCAATGTAGGATTTTGGCGCGACAGTACCCACGTAAAGATTGCCACGCCCCCAGTTGTAGCTTACCAGGAAAACAACCCAGATTTCTATCTCACCCCTAACCTGCACTCTAACCAAAGATGTCCACTACCTTTGTCCTAGCAAACCATTTGTCAGGGATAACACCGAGCGTCTTTGTGGTATTAAAGCTATCACCAGCGAAGAACGCTGTAGAGCCAAACTCGCAGCCAGGGATGGGGCCACCACCACACAAGTGGAGGTGGTAGGGAACCGATGGTTGGTCAACACAGCGTTCGCGTCCGCCACTATGACTTACGAACGCCATGACTCCATCACCCAATTGAACCTCCCCAACCAGACTGTTTTTGTTACGGTACCAGAGGGGGCGATTATTCACGTAGACGACCTCGCTCTATACCACCTTCCCGACGACCGGATAGACACAGAGATTGAAATGCCGGACGCTTTTGCTAAACGTTCCCTTGAGTTACCACAAGCCATTCAATACCAAATCCAGTACGAGGGACCCATGACTGTTGATCTTAGCGTACTGGATGAGGCACTGTTAGTCGACCCGACTGACTACAGACCAAAAGATTGGTCTGTCGCCCGCTCTTGGACGGTGCCGGACAGTATCCTGACTGTGACTATGATCCTTGGTCTCATTTCCCTTGGCGTGTGCACCTACTACGTACACAGGCGCACACGTGCAATGGAAGACCTAATGAGGTCTTATACTAGGACCACCCGTGGGACGGAAGCGATCCCGATTTTTGGAAAGTTGGCAATGGATCCGGAAACCCTCTTACAGGGCCCAGTCCCAGCCTCCTCTCCCGAACTCGCTAGGTCAGCCCAGTAATGTCCCTAATGTAAGCTTTGGCCTTCAGGGGCCAAGTTTTTCCAAGTGCCTTAACTACCTACCTGCAAGTAGGATCACCCTAGACATGACATTAGAGACAATGCCATGATAGAGCTATTTAGCCTAGACCTTGGACATATATAGAACATAGTCCATATTAGATGATTAAGGTGTGGTAGACATATTTTGTATACTTTTATGTTTTTATTCCAATTTTTCGTTTCATTACCTTTGACACTTAGGAAGCCTTAGAGCCAAGACGCCGCTCGTTTGGGGAGGAAATGTAATGATGTATTGCCTGAGTGTTGTGCATTATTAACGTCTGCCAAGTTACTGCCTAGTTCCACTAGCCGGGATAACCGGACGACGGGCCGGAACACAGAGCCACTGCCAGACCTCCTAGGTCCATTCTGGTGGTGATCCACAGCTTGCGGAAAGCCTACCAGGGTGAACCACCAAAGGGGGGGGGGGGCTGCTCTGATGATCCACAGACCAGGACATCCGATGGTCATTCTTATGGTGGGTTGCAACATGCAGAATCATTCCAAGTTGAACCTACCAGAGGGGGACTGTCATGACTGTCCTGATCAGGTCAGGGTACAGGAGACCACCACCCTACAGATTATCTCCCAAAACCCCAACAGAGGAGGAGAGATCTAGGGGTCTGAAGATGTGGGGGGTTTTATGACACCTCACGCCCATAATAAACCTTAGGCCACTGAGAATTTCCTTTGTCCTCTCACTATGGAGAACTGGCCTCAGAACATTAAAACATGCAATAAAGGGACTTTGGAACAATGGTTTCCGTCAGCCACAATGGTGGTCATGACGAGAGGTGGAATATGAAAATGTATGTAACTTTTGAATTGTTATTAAAGGTTAAGAGATGACGTTATTATGAAAACATTGTACCTTTAAGAGTTTTCCCAGTATATGCCTGATGTTTATACATTGTACGTTGTGTGGAAAATATCAAAATCAAAGAGAATGTTTTGGTAAAGATGAGATGTGAAGGTAGTGTCTAAAATAGGATTTTAGTCAAATCTAGGCCTTGCCCCTTTACTTGGTCCGCCCAGAGAATTGCCCTAAAGGCGGTTACGCCCACTTCTGACCCGAGACTATAAGACAGGAGACTGAAGAATTAACATAAGAGACTAAGTGACCCCAAGCTGCAGCGAAGGTCTAACAAAGTCAACGAACCCCAAAACGAAACACAAGGTTGAAGACAAAGAAATCTTTTTCTACACGAGCTACGGAGGAGTAGCTGTGTCTAAGCGGGTGAATTCAAGCCGAACCACACTCTCCATTGAATCGTGGTATATACACCGTTCGAGTCCGAAGCTGTGAGCTCTGAGCTACAGAGCTGTCTGTCCTCAGAAGACCCCTTTCAGATCAAGGGCGAGGGATCAGACCACTTAGCCAAGAAGGACACTGACATCGTGAGGACAACCAGAGAGTTGCGCTGGAGAAGTGCGTCATTGAGAAGCCTAAACGACACACCTGAGACCTCCAACACGTAATTACATCATTATATTCTGACCCATAAAAGCGGCAGTTCGGGGCAAGGCTAGGTTTAAATAAGCATGGCTGACAAATTAACCCAAATGTATATTTCTCTCGTGTACTTTCTTGATTTCTCTCTCTTTTAAATCCCCATTTTGGGTAACACGCGCCATAGTGTGTTGGCCCGTTATACTAAGTCCTAATCAATATCTAGACTGTGTTTTGTGTATGTGTATTTTTATCATCATTTTAGCTTGCTAGTAAATAAATAATCAACTAAGATTGGTGTGGTAAACTCATTGGTGAAGCCCGGGTCCGTGCAGATTCCCGGATTATGCGACGTTCAGAATGAGACTGTAGAGGAAATTGATTAATTTAGCGACTGTTGTAAAATCGATATTCTGATATCCTTTGAGTTAATTTGGGAAATAGAAACTCGATCAAAATACTGTTCCCATGGTGCCCCAGGTTGATGAGTTAATAATTGCTTGATTCATCGCTTAATTAATTTAATCACGCAATTATAAACCGTTAATCATTCGATGAGCAACAGTCGTCACATTAACTAATACAACGTCACGACAATGGATACTGTTACATCATACCTGTTTGGTATCTTTATAGATACTGTTGTATTATACCTGTTAGGTATCTTTATAGATACTGTTACATCATATCTGTTAGGTATCTTTATAGATACTGTTGTATCATACCTGTTAGGTATCTTTATAGATACTGTTACATCATATCTGTTAGGTATCTTTATAGATACTGTTGTATCATACCTGTTAGGTATCTTTATAGATACTGTTACATCATATCTGTTTGGTATCTTTATAGATACTGTTGTATCATACCTGTTAGGTATCTTTATAGATACTGTTACATCATATCTGTTAGGTATCTTTATAGATACTGTTACATCATATCTGTTAGGTATCTTTATAGATACTGTTACATCATATCTGTTAGGTATCTTTATAGATACTGTTGTATCATACCTGTTAGGTATCTTTATAGATACTGTTACATCATATCTGTTTGGTATCTTTATAGATACTGTTGTATCATACCTGTTAGGTATCTTTATAGATACTGTTACATCATATCTGTTAGGTATCTTTATAGATACTGTTGTATTATACCTGTTAGGTATCTTTATAGATACTGTTACATCATATCTGTTAGGTATCTTTATAGATACTGTTACATCATATCTGTTAGGTATCTTTATAGATACTGTTGTATCATACCTGTTAGGTATCTTTATAGATACTGTTGTATTATACCTGTTAGGTATCTTTATAGATACTGTTACATTATACCTGCAGAGAATAGAGCCATTTACACATACGATTACTTTTGAAATGTCTTTATTATTTTTTTATTTTTGTGAGTGTAATGTTCACTAAAAGTGTTATTGTGTATGTTTCACTTTTGTTTATGATCTATTTCACTTGCTTTATCAATGTAAACATATGTTTCCCATGCCAATAAAGCCCTTCAATTGAATTTAATTGAAATTGAGAGAAAGCACTAGAGAGAGAGCTAGACATACAGAGATAGAGAGAGAGACAGAGAGAGAAGAGAGCAATAGAGACAGAGACAGAGCTAGAGATAGAGAGAGATACAGAGAGAGCTAGAGACAGAGTGAGAGACAGAGGGAGCGAGACAGAGAGACAGAGAGGGAGAGAGAGAGAGAGAGACAGAGACAGAGAGAGCTAGAGAGAGAAAGAGATAGAGACAGAGATAGCTAGAGACATAGAGAAGGAGACAGAGAGACGGAGAGCGAGAGGGAGAGAGAGGTAGAGACAGAGAGAGCGGGAGAGAAACAGAGAGACTGAGAGACAGAGAGAGAAAAAGAAATAAACAGAGAGACTGAGAGAGAGACCTAGAGACAGAGAGAGAGAAAGACAGAGAGAGCGCTAGAGACTGAGAGAGAGCCAGAGACATACAGAGATATAGACAGACAGAGAGAGAGATAGACAGAAAGAGAGAGAGACAGACAGAGAGAGAGAAAGACAGAGAGAGCGCTAGAGACTGAGAGAGAGCCAGAGACACAGAGATATAGACAGACAGAGAGAGAGATAGACAGAAAGAGAGAGAGACAGAGACAGAGAGAGAGCTAGAGACAGACAGAGAGACAGAGAGAAAGAGAAGGAGCTAGACAGAAAGCGGGAGAGAGACAGAGAGAGAGAGGGAGAGAGACAGAGACAGAGCTAGAGACAGAGAGAGAGGGAGAGAGACAGAGAGAGAGAGGGAGAGATACAGAGGGAGAGAGCTAAAGACAGAGAGAGAGGCATATTCACAGCATCAGATAAATATTTCACATGGTCCTCTACATTAGCCTTATTACAGACACAACATGTAGTCTTGTTATAGATGTTATAAATGTTTAACCACACAAATGATTTATCTCTCTCTCTCTCTGTCACTCTCTTATTCCCTATCAATTCAATTCAAGGGGCTTTATTGGCATGGGAAACATATGTTAACATTGCCAAAGCAAGTGGACTGACTACTGTTCCTGTAAACAGGCAGCCTCCTGCCAAGCCTATTGGTGGTGGACTGACTACTGCACCTGTAAACAGGCAGCCTCCTGCCAAGCCTTTTGGTGGTAGACTGACTACTGCACCTGTAAACAGGCAGCCTCCTGCCAAGCCTATTGGTGGTGGACTGACTACTGTTCCTGTAAACAGGCAGCCTCCTGCCAAGCCTATTGGTGGTGGACTGACTACTGTTCCTGTAAACAGGCAGCCTCCTGCCAAGCCTATTGGTGGTGGACTGACTACTGCTCCTGTAAACAGGCAGCCTCCTGCCAAGCCTATTGGTGGTGGACTGACTACTGTTCCTGTAAACAGGCAGCCTCCTGCCAAGCCTATTGGTGGTGGACTGACTACTGCACCTGTAAACAGGCAGCCTCCTGCCAAGCCTATTGGTGGTGGACTGACTACTGTACCTGTAAACAGGCAGCCTCCTGCCAAGCCTTTTGGTGGTGGACTGACTACTGTACCTGTAAACAGGCAGCCTCCTGCTAAGCCTTTTGGTGGTGGACTGACTACTGTACCTGTAAACAGGCAGCCTCCTGCTAAGCCTTTTGGTGGTGGACTGACTATTGCTCCTGTAAACAGGCCCAGGGAGAAGCAGCTCACCTCCTCTGTTTAGACAGGCCCAGGGAGAAGCAGCTCACCTCCTCTGTTTAGACAGGCCCAGGGAGAAGCAGCTCACCTCCTCTGTTTAGACAGGCCGAGGGAGAAGCAGCTCACCTCCTCTGTTTAGACAGGCCCAGGGAGAAGCAGCTCACCTCCTCTGTTTAGACAGGCCCAGGGAGAAGCAGCTCACCTCCTCTGTTTAGACAGGTCCAGGGAGAAGCAGCTCACCTCCTCTGTTTAGACAGGCCCAGGGAGAAGCAGCTCACCCCCTCTCTTTAGACAGGCCCAGGGAGAAGCAGCTCACCTCCTCTGTTTAGACAAGCCCAGGGAGAAGCAGCTCACCCCCTCTGTTTAGACAGGCCCAGGGAGAAGCAGCTCACCTCCTCTGTTTAGACAGGTCCAGGGAGAAGCAGCTCACCTCCTCTGTTTAGACAGGCCCAGGGAGAAGCAGCTCACCCTCTCTGTTTAGACAGGCCCAGGGAGAAGCAGCTCACCTCCTCTGTTTAGACAAGCCCAGGGAGAAGCAGCTCACCTCCTCTGTTTAGACAGGCCCAGGGAGAAGCAGCTCACCTCCTCTGTTTAGACAGGTCCAGGGAGAAGCAGCTCACCTCCTCTGTTTAGACAGGCCCAGGGAGAAGCAGCTCACCTCCTCTGTTTAGACAGGCCCAGGGAGAAGCAGCTCACCTCCTCTGTTTAGACAGGTCCAGGGAGAAGCAGCTCACCTCCTCTGTTTCGTGCCCAATACATGACTTGGTATATAGAAGCATCGTGCCCAATACATGACTTGGTTCATAGAAGCATCGTGCCCAATACATGACTTGGTTGATAGAAGCATCGTGCCCAATACATGACTTGGTTGATAGAAGCATCGTGCCCAATACATGACTGGTTCATAGAAGCATCGTGCCCAATACATGACTTGGTTCAAAGAAGCATCGTGCCCAATACATGACTTGGTTGATAGAAGCATCGTGCCCAATACATGACTTGGTTGATAGAAGCATCGTGCCCAATACATGACTTGGTTGATAGAAGCATCGTGCCCAATACATGACTGGTTCATAGAAGCATCGTGCCCAATACATGACTTGGTTCAAAGAAGCATCGTGCCCAATACATGACTGGTTCATAGAAGCATCGTGCCCAATACATGACTGGTTCATAGAAGCATCGTGCCCAATACATGACTTGGTTCAAAGAAGCATCGTGCCCAATACATGACTTGGTTCATAGAAGCATCGTGCCCAATACATGACTTGGTTGATAGAAGCATCTTGCCCAATACATGACTTGGTTGATAGAAGCATCGTGCCCAATACATGACTGGTTCATAGAAGTATCGTGCCCAATACATGACTTGGTTCAAAGAAGCATCGTGCCCAATACATGACTGGTTCATAGAAGCATCGTGCCCAATACATGACAGGTTCATAGAAGCATCGTGCCCAATACAAGACTTAGTTCAAAGATGCATCGTGCCCAAAACATGACTTGGTTCATAGAAGCATCGTGCCCAATACATGACTTGGTTCATAGAAACATCGTGCCCAATACATGACTTGGTTCATAGAAGCATCGTGCCCAATACATGACTTGGTTCATAGAAACATCGTGCCCAAAACATGACTTGGTTCATAGAAACATCGTGCCCAATACATGACTTGGTTGATAGAAGCATCGTGCCCAATACATGACTTGGTTGATAGAAGCATCGTGCCCAATACATGACTTGGTTGATAGAAGCATCGTGCCCAATACATGACTTGGCTCATTCTATGTAGTGTTCTAGTGCTGTGATATTGGAACACAGCCACTGTGAGTCATCAGGCCTATTGTTCGTTCTCAGTCACAGTACACATTAATTAGTAGTTAGTGAGTAATCCCTTGCAGCTCAGTTGGTCCCGTGTGGCTCAGTTGGTCGAGCATGGTGCTTGCAACGCCAGGGTTGTAGGTTTGATTCCCACGGGGGACCAGTATGAAAATGTATGCACTCACTACTGTAAGTTGCTCTGGATAAGAGTATCTGCTAAATGACAAATGTAATCCACAATGAATATCCCTCTAGATCAGGGATGGGCAACTTTGATGAGGGTGGGGGCCACATAAAGTCTGAACTCATCATGAGGTACTGCAGCTCACAGTTATGCAAACCCACATCCATCCAGCGTTAATTTGGTGCAATTCTACACAATTTGCCATGGGGTGTAGAGAAAATGCTGCAATTCTACAGATTTTGCCAAAGGGTGGAGAGAAATGTTTGCAGTTTTTCATACGATATCTGAGTGAGACTGACTAACTAAATCAATGTGGGCCGCCCGGCCGTAATACGACCATGATAAAAAGTTTAGATAACTAGCCGTTAAACTCATTAAACAATCTACAAAATGTTAGCTGACTTGGGCTAATTGACTGACTGTCAGTGACATAAGACATACACTGGTGATGCAACAACCACATTACTAAATAGCCAATTGTGTATCCTACTATTCGGACTCTCAACAGGAAGTCGAGACCCCAAAGGAGTTCACAAAAAACTAGATTATAAAATAACAGTTGCCCATCCCTGATCTAGTGCCGTCGATGGTTTCAATAGGCCCCTTGTTGTCGAATATAAATTACATTTAAGAGGAGAGAATCAAAGGAAACTGTAGTTACATTAATCACATTATATTAGTTCTGTTAGAATACAACAACACACTAACAAACTGAAAGACATCAAGGTAATGAGCTTTGTCTAATGTTCTAACAGTACAAATAATCAATTTGAAAGTCTCTGAAAGAAAATAGGATAGGTAGAGTGTCAAGGAATGGAAATAGGATAGGTAGAGTGTAAAGGAAAGAAGATAGGATAGGTAAAGTGTAAAGGAAAGAAGATAGGATAGGTAAAGTGTAAAGGAATGAAAATAGGATAGGTAGAGTGTCAAGGAAAGAAGATAGGATAGGTAGAGTGTCAAGGAAAGAAGATAGGATAGGTAGAGTGTCAAGGAAGGTGTCCAAAATGGCCTGGTCGTCACTCTCTATAGAATATAATCAGTTTTCTTCTTCTCATTACGAATATAATCCATTTAAATGAAGTCTAACCCTAGACGAGTGGTTCAGGGCACCTTGTACCAACTCCTACACACTGACCCCAGAGGGGATATCTGGGTCTATAAGGGAAGACCTGAGCCATGCAACCCAGAGGGGATATCTGGGTCTATAAGGGAAGACCTGAGCCAGGCAACCCAGAGGGGATATCTGGGTCTATAAGGGAAGAACTGAGCCAGACAACCCCTTCCCAGTTCACTCCTAGCATGCTACTGTTCCATAATGCTATCTACTTCCAATTTTCAGGAACCCACATCTCCAGAAGGGATGTCTTGGTCTCTGGGGAAGGTCTGAACCAGTCAACCCAGAGGGGATGTCTAGGTCTCTGGAGAAGGTCTGAACCAGTCAACCCAGAAGGGATGTCTTGGTCTCTGGGGAAGGTCTGAACCAGTCAACCCAGAGGGGATGTCTAGGTCTCTGGAGAAGGTCTGAACCAGTCAACCCAGAAGGGATGTCTAGGTCTCTGGGGAAGGTCTGAACCAGTCAACCCAGAGGGGATGTCTAGGTCTCTGGAGAAGGTCTGAACCAGTCAACCCAGAAGGGATGTCTAGGTCTCTGGGGAAGGTCTGAGCCAGTCAACCCAGAGGGGATGTCTAGGTGTCTGGGGAAGGTCTGAACCAGTCAACTCAGATGGGATGTCTAGGTGTCTGGGGAAGGTCTGAACCAGTCAACTCAGAGGGGATGTCTAGGTGTCTGGGGAAGGTCTGAACCAGTCAACCCAGAGGGGATGTCTAGGTGTCTGGGGAAGGTCTGAACCAGTCAACTCAGAGGGGATGTCTAGGTGTCTGGGGAAGGTCTGAACCAGTCAACCCAGAGGGGATGTCTAGGTGTCTGGGGAAGGTCTGAACCAGTCAACTCAGATGGGGATGTCTAGGTGTCTGGGGAAGGTCTGAACCAGTCAACTCAGAGGGGATGTCTAGGTGTCTGGGGAAGGTCTGAACCAGTCAACCCAGAGGGGATGTCTAGGTGTCTGGGGAAGGTCTGAACCAGTCAACTCAGAGGGGATGTCTAGGTGTCTGGGGAAGGTCTGAACCAGTCAACCCAGAGGGGATGTCTAGGTCTCTGGAGAAGGTCTGAACCAGTCAACCCAGAGGGGATGTCTAGGTCTCTGGAGAAGGTCTGAGCCAGGCGTTCCACCCTATTCTATATGGAGGTAGAGTCCCTATCCTCCAGCCCAGGAATGTGTCCCAAATGGAAGTCTATTCCCAATTTAGTGCACTACATTTGACCAGACATTTGGGATGACACAAGCCTCAGAGGCCATGAAATCCACCTGGTCAGGGATCTGCCCTCCAGTCTCCATGCAATAATTCTGGAGCTGCTGGGTTTATAAATGAGGCCACATATATACCACCATCAACCCCTACTCTAGCACCATCCTGGCTGGTGCTGCAAAATTACAGTGACTTTACCAAAATCCATATTCCCTCCTGATTCTGGGAATCTTCCAATCAGGTTTCATGGGAAAGTTATCAGAATATTGCAAACCTAATCC